>NC_056729.1:1366234842-1366262920 GCF_019279795.1 Protopterus annectens | reverse complement strand
AATAAGGTATATGTGTGTGTATAGAGATATAGAGATAGATATATATTTATCTATATATATGTGTGTGTATATTATGTATGTGTATATGTGTAGATAAATATGTGGGTCTACTTCACTTACCCAAACACCAACATCATTGGCTTTCGCTTTGTTGAGACAAATACACCAACAAACCAGTAGACAAACATCCGGAACACCGATATTCTACTCTAGGTTAGTAACTGCTTGTCAGTCTTGTTGAACTTTGCCCCTTACCGCCGTGGTAGTACGATGGGGTAGAGGGTTGTCACCTTCACGTATGGGTTTAACTTCTTTTTTTTTTTGTTCGGGATTGCCAAGTGGTTACGAACCTCAAGTCGGAAGGTGGTGTTCCTGATGTCGGTGGTCTTGTTTTTTGTTGTATTCGTCTCAGCAAAGTTAAAGTCATGATTTGGGTGTGAAGAGCCTTATATATATGCATGTATATGTCTATGCGTGTATCTTTATAATTTTTAACAGCAGATGGATGATCTATCAGATGCATCATTTATTTGCCATGATGACTCTTGTAGGTTTGTCTAACTTACCCACCTTCCTTTCTCGCTTCAGTTAATTGATTTTGAGTTTGTTTTAGGTGTGTTTTGCATGTCACATTGAAGATCTTGGGAGGTTTGATTCTGCCGTGTATTATGGGATGGGGATTGCAGTCTTGGATAGTTTTGCTTACTAAGTGGTCCTAATGCCGCTTTCCTTCAGTCCTGTGAATACAGAAGACTGATCTACTCTTGCATATCCCATTATGGTAAGTAATTTTATTTCTGTTTGCATAGCTGTTGAAATTTTATTTCCTGAAGCCCTCATTTTTTCCATTTGCTTTGTCACATTTTCCTTTTGGCCAAATAAAACTTTTTCCATTGCAAAAATGAGGGAGCATGGAACTATGCCCATTAAAAAGGTGGCATCACTGTGCTATGAAGGGTTTTCCCAGCAAGACAAGAATGCTGATACTTGCTGATTTTAACTTCGGGAGAGCGTTATTTGGATAGCAGATTATAAAATAGAATTTCAAGGTTTACTGTGAAACCACTGCATATTTTCAAAGAAATTTCTAAGTAAATTTGTGCTTTTCTTCAAATGTATTGAACGTCCATGTAAACTGATTACATAATTGCTGTTTGTCTCTCTCTTCAAGAAGCAAGTAATAAGCTAAATACTTGCCAGTGCAGTTCAAAGGCGCATGGCAGCCTACATCAGTGCAGTATCATTGCAAAGCGCCTGCATTAGTTTGGGCATTATATTGCACTGCTAGAAAATGGCATCAGAGCCGCAAGTTTTGTAATTGACTAAGCTTATTAGTTAGGATTATAGTTATGTGACAATTCCCTCATTGATTCAGTGTTAAGACTAGTAGCACTTTTCTGTCCTGGATTTTGCATTTCTGTTCTGATATTTTTCTTCTAGCATGCTAATGTGATAGGATTTCCTCACTGTTTTCCCTTGCATAGGTGGATGGATGATAGTCTGATAAAGGAAATTACTCCAAAGATTCTTGGAGACAAGCCCAATACATACACATATACAAAAGCCATGGCGGAATATGTCCTACAACAGGAGGGAAGAAACTTGAACATTGCCATTATTCGACCATCTATTGTAGGGGCTAGTTGGAAGGAGCCATTTCCGGTAAATATTTTAATTCTTGTATTTTTTTATTTGAAATAAGAGGATGTAAGTTGTATGTTGGTCATACTCAAGTCAGCTTCACCATAAATGAATGCATATTCTCAGGTCAGTTCATACTGTTATGGCAGTATGAATATTGCACTTAGTCTTGTAGTACTTGTGGCGTCTTGTAGTACTTGTGGCTTCCAGTGTCTCTGATCATAAAAGAACATACTAGTGAAATTATTTTTCTTTGGCTCCTTGCTGTTTACTGACCACCTACCTCCTGCTTGTCTATTGGTGTTTTCATTTTTCTCAGTGAAACCAGTTTCTAGTCCAGTGGTGAGAGCCATTGACAAAGCCATTATGGGAGCCATCACTGCACTTTCTCATGGCTCTTAATCCTGCCCTTTGAAGGGCTGACATAAGCACCTGTAACCTTGGAAGGCCCAGTTATGTCCTTTCATATTGTTTATGTTCTTATATGCACATGTATGCACTCTGCAAAAAAAACTACCTTCACTATCTTGGCTAGACCAAACTAATGTCCCTGGTCTGTAACCCTGTTTGTCTTTAGGCCTCCATCTGGATGGTGGCGACTGACTTCAACATCCAATCCCTCCCCCAGAATGGGTGAGCCAGCATCAACTACTCACTTTCTCCTTTTCCTGCTGGACTGTTTTAGCATCTAAGCTACTAATCAGACTTGCCAGTGTTGTGTTCAGGGCTTCATGCAGGTACTCAACAGAGCTGAAGCAGCATAAAAATGTGCATGAATGTGCTACATTTTGTCAGGTGTTGTGTAGTAATACCCATCACGTGAGGTGCAGTGGGTAGGTGGTAAGGCTGTTACATACCCTCTCCAGATTCCTTTCTCAATTTTTCTTCCTGAAGTTACTTGAAGGGCAATTGCTTCCCTGACCTTGCAACACAGCGGACTTACCTGCAGGCCAAAGTCTGCACAAGTTATTGCATATCCTGTGCAGGTATTTCACTTAGTGTTTTCTCATAGGTAGGTACTAGGCGATTGGCCCTAGAGCCTAAATAAGCCTAGCCAAATGGTACCCTGGCGTTCGCCACCCAAGAAAATTATTTTCCTGTGCCCCTGTCAATTAGAGCCACAGAAGAGATCCCCGGGGTGAATTTTCTGTGTGAGACTAACCACAGAAGTCCAGCACAAATAGAATTTCCTATCTCCCATCCAATCATCAAGATTTTTCTTGAAAGGTTGCTAATGAGGAGCTGTGTTTGATATAGATAGGTAATTTGTTAGTGTATGGGAAGTCTCTGGGACAGGAATCTCTCTCTCCAGCATGTTCTGTTTATTGTGGTGACAAGGTTTAGGTCCCTAGAGTGTGTAGCTCAGAAGGATTGGGATTTCTTTAAGTGGAGCATGTCCAACAGCTCTGGGTTTGACATAGCTTTGTATGTTAGACAGAGATCGCCTCTGAGTAGGCGATTTGCGACAGACTAAAGCTGGAGTTTTTTGAGTCTCTGAGTAGGGCATCTAAGGCCGGTAATCCTCTGAGAGGTATTTCTGCGGCCTTTCCACTTGTTGCAGATGTTTTTGAGATGCATACCAAAAGGGGCATTGTACTCTATAATGGATCTAATGAGTGATGAATAGAGGGGAGCAATGACCTTTTTCCTGGATGAGAAACCTTTTGTGATGAGGTGTGCCACGTAGAAGAATTTCCTGACTACTGTGGCGATGTGATAATCAAAGAGACTACTGTCCACCTGTGTTCCAAGGTCTCATCACACGTACTGTTAAGTAGACTACCGCCTATGTGGTGGTTCATGGGTATGTTTTTTTTTTTCACCAAAAGGAATGATAGTGCACTTTTTGGCAGGGAGCTTGAGGCCATGGCTTTGACCCCAGGCATCTGTCTCAGTGAGGCCCTTTTGTAGGATGTCCACATCATTAGGAGTTTTCATTATGGCTCCTAGTTTGCAGTCATCTGCGAACTTTGTTAGCCAAAGACCTTCGGTGCTTGGTGTCTACTTCTCTGAAGTACAGGCTAACAGGAGAGGACCCAGGAATGAACCCTGTGGTACTCCACTTGTCACTAGTCTGAAGTTGAATTTAGTCTGTTACTTCAGTGTGGGTTCTGTCAGTGAGCCAGTTGGCAACCCATCGATTTATACCTAGTTTAGTGAGTTTATTTATAATTCCAGAGTGGGGGGATGGTGTCGCAAGCCTTGGCAAGATCTAGATAAGCAGTGTGAACCACCTTACCCTCATCTACGGCTTTGGTGACTGCTGCAAAGAAGTCTCTCAGGTTTAGGAGACATGATCTGCCTTTTACAAACCCGAACTGGGTAGGGTCCAGAGTTTGGAGATTACCAATGTCATTGTTTATAAGTTCCATGATGATACCTTCCATAGCCTTGCAGACCAGGCTCGTCAGGCTAATGGGGGCTGTAGTTGCCGGGGTCTGTGGTGACTCCCCCTTTGTAGAGTGGGATAACTGTTGCTGTATGCCATTCAGTGAGCACAAACCGTGAGGTGAGTCTATGATTGAACATGGTACTTAGGTGGGGTGCCAGTTTGTTCTGTAGTTCGTGTAGAACGCAGCCTGGGATGTTGTCAGGTCCCATGGATGCTCTGTTCTTCGCTTTGGAGAGTGTTTTTTATCTTTGCAGCTGTGATTGCAGGAACTTTGCATTTTTGAGGTATAGAGATGAGCCGATTAGGGGGTGAGAGAGGGGTAAAGTTAGCACTGAACCTATCTGCCAGGATGTTGGCAATATCAGTTGGTTCTGTATATTTAGTGCCATCGTGCTGCAACTCGGAGCAGATCTAGGGGTTGCTATTGTTATTGACATAGCTATAGAATGCTTTGTGGTTGTCTTTAGAATCAGTGGTGATTTTGTTTTCCTAACTAGCTTTGGAGGATTTTGTGAGGGATCTCAGCTTCTTACTGAGGTTGACCAGGGAATTCCTCCAATCATGGGATTTTACTCGTTTTTGCAACAGTTTCTTCTGTTGTAGAGTTTGTTTATGGCAGGGGAAATTGGCTTCCTTGAGGATAGCATATTGGTTCTGTTGGGGATTGCACAATCCATGCACTCGTGTAAGTGCTTATAAAGTGCATTTGTATAGGATTCAGCAGTCATACCTCTATTGTTCATCAGCATGGGTGTCGTGAAGTTTGCCACTTCTGTCTTGAGCGTGAAGTTGGCATTGGAGAAATTTTTTTCAGTGGTTTCCCTAATTGGGCGTGGAATGTGGATGTCTATGGTGATTAGCTTGTGGCTGGATCTGACCAAAGAGGAATAGACCTTTGGTGTGGAACACCGGTTGACCATGTTGGTAATGACCAGGTCTAGGGTATTGCTGCCCTGGTGAGGATGTGGATAAGTTGATCCAGGGCATTGAAATTTATGAATTCCAGAAAACGTTGAGCACGAGTTGGTACACGAGTAGTTTTCCCAGTTAATGGTGGGGTAGTTGAAATCGCCCATTAGAGTGTTGCGTTGTACCCTAATATTTTCCAGTGTATCAAGAAATGAGGAGTGGGAATCCTGGGGCATGGTGGGGGGTCTGTTGCAAGCTGCAGTTTGGATTGCCAGGAGGTGTGGATATCCTTAATGAATATGGGCATGCCTCCGCCTTTAGTGTTTCCGTCCAGGTTAGGTGGCCAAAAGGTGTGGTATGAATTATAGCCTGGGTGCTCTCTGGAGCCTTGAACCAGGTCTCTGTCTCTGCACAGATGTCTATGTTCTCCATTTTAAGGAATGCCTTGAGTGAGTGCATTTTGAGGTTTAGACTTCTAGCATTGAGTAGCATTACCCTCAGATTTTGCTTGTACCTGTTACGGTGGTGAATTTGTCATTTGAACCTTGCCTAAAAAAGGCACTATAGGAGTGGCAAGAGCCTTAGCCAGTATCTAGAATCCTAAGGGCGAAAGGTGCAGGCCATCTCTGGCAAAGCATCAGGGTTTGTCGATCATGTCATCCCAGGCAGACGGATACTGGATCCCCTTAGAATGACACCAGAAGCTTAGCCAATTGTTGAAGTCAGTCATTGTGTCCTTGTACTGTGGTATCATTCTGGGTGATGGCAGGATGCTACTCTGGGCTAGCGTCATACCTGCCAGGGCTACAAGATCGGACAGCTCCTCCATGTCTCTACATGTAGTCCAGGGAGGTACGTCTTGAGTCATTCACACCAACATGGCCAATGACAGTGTCATATTTTTACTTGTGGGGTGACCTGAGTGCATGCATTATGTGGTGGATCCTGGCACCCGACAGGCAACAGACACTAACTATCTTCTTGTTTAGCCTGGTGAGTGGAAAATCAGTATGCCTGACTGTAATAGTCACCTATGACTAGAGTGTTGGGTACTTTGTTATGCCTTATGGGCTGTGGTTGAGTGGTACACTGAGTTTGTGGGCTGTGTCATTTGGGTTGTGTTGGGGGTGTGGAGGTTGCTAGTGTTTCTGCTTTGGAGGTCCCTGTTGCTTGGGTAGATTTTTGACGGCCTCTGCAAATGTAGGGGTGTGTGTTGTGTCTGTGTGTGTGTTTTGATGGTGTAGGTTTTAGGTTTTGAGAGACTGTGATGAGTGTGGTGTTGTGCAAGTGTTTACCTTCTCTTGACCGTCTAGTCCAGTCTTGGGTGAAGAGAGCTTTGCTTCCAGTTTGGCTATATAAGTGCATATCTCACAGGTTGTAGTGTTGGGTGGTAGGAGGAGAGGTTTGTCTGTACATGAGGCAATTGCTGCATTGCCCAAAGATGCCCAGATTTATCAGGTAGACAGGAGAAAACACCAGGAGCCGACCCTTAGACATGCCTGGGTAGGTATTTATTTAAGTGCTAAAGACTTGTTTTCTTCTAGACAAGTGAAAGTTGACTGCTGTAGTATTTTGTAGCTTTAGTGCTTACAATGAGTTTTGAACAAGTGCTGAGCTCAAAGAAACGGATTTGAGTGCTGAAACTAAAAAACTGGCTAGTTCTAAAACAAAATTAAGCTAGAAGGCTTCCCTCCAACACAGAAAGGCTTGGGGTCTCAGAAGCTTACAAACAGTCCTAGATGCAGCAAATATGTATCTGGACTTAGACGACTTAAAGGAAAGGCAGGAAAGAAGCTTAGAAATTTTTTTTTTGTAAAGTGGAAAGGGGAAAGGAGGAGCAGAAACTAAATGGGTTGGCCTTCTCAAATGTTTTCCCTGGATTAGGTCGAATGAGGTAATGACACGACTCAGAGGAGTGTCCCAGATCAAATTTACAGTAGGGGTGGGCAACTGCAAAGCCACCAAGTATAAGAACAGGATACCAATAGGAAGGGAGGGTGGGAAACTATCGGAACAAAGCCAACGAGATACTTAACAATTTTAGAAAATTTCTAGTTAATACCTCGCACACAGTGAAACGAGCTAGAAAAGTATATGCAGACTATAAAAGTGCTACAAATAACTCGTACAAATAAGCAAGAAAACAGGATACTTAATGTTATACTTCACAGATCAGTTTGCTCAGTGCCCTTCCTCTGATTAGCTCAGTGTGAAATGGCAGAAACACAAGTTAACTTAAGTAACAAAGTTGAAACCTGAAACAACTTTAAAATAAAGCTCGAAAGAACCAATGAGGGCTTACTCCAAGCCGTAGTCTTGAAGGAAAAGTTTCCTGACCTCGTATGTAGTGGATTAGATGCAGGCCAGCCTGTGCAGACACTATGTAATTTTCTTTTCTGGAGTAATGCCTGCCGCTACGTACTTTCCGTGAAAATAATCCCCCTACATGCACTGGACTTTTGTACCATGGACTGGCTCAGGGCCCTTGTCTTCCATTTTCCAGGCCATGTGGCAAAGGCAAAACAGATTTGCAGTTGACATATGAACAGTAAGTGGTAAGTATATAGACCCTTACCAGTGCTTGAACCATGTGGCAAAGAAGTAACAGTTGCATGCATATATAGCTGAATGTGAACTCTAAGGAAAAGGTATATAATAGGTAAAATGTGTAATAGAATAATTAAAAAGAAAATATGGTTGAGACTTGGTAAATATGGCTTTAATGTTAAATTGCTTGCTTTCCACTGGATCATCAGAAATGAACAACTTGTAGAGGCTGAAACTTTAGGGTTGAAGTAATGTAAACAGCATCGGTAAAACAGTTGCATTTATATTTTTGACATGGATAGGATTATAGGTTCATGGGGTATATACCACATGAACTACAATCAGGGCTTTTATAGTCCTAGCCATGCAACCCAGCCCAGTATCTGTATGTATCATGGGTGTTTATTAGGGGGGAGTATGTTAGGAAGTTTCCAGAGGTTTTGTAAGTTTGGCATTGTCTGCCTCTATCTGTCAGAGACATGGGGCCCAGACCTAGGGTGAATATTCTACTTTCCCCATACATTGGTCAAGATGGGCTTAAATATGGTTAAGGATGGGCTCTGCTTCACATGGATGGGGAGCTATTCCCAGAGCATAGGGATTATATGAGACAAACATGTGAGGCCATCATAGGGTAGTACTGAGCTAACTGCCCTTGCAAGCCAATTTAAGCCTAGCCATTTATCCCTTGTGAGACTCAAACCCTGCACCTTGTGTTTGTAAGGCAAACATCTTAACCATTAGGCCCTCCCTCCCAACCATAACCATCATGTCTGAAGGTTCTGATGCTGTTCATTTTGCAGATGGGCAAAAAGTCCATCAAAGCTGGATAAGAGTATGCTTAGTATGCAAGGCATAGATCGCCCCTCGCTAACCTGTAAGAGACCAAATGCAGAGAAAGGGCTTTAATGCAGTCTTTATAAGACCATGTGTTATACCCTGGATTCTCCTGGTAAGGAACCTTTGTTGGCATTGCATCTATTGCATATGTTGAAGGGGACATTATCTATTCTGCTCTTATCAGACCCATTATTAAGTGGCATTATGACTTCCTTAGACTTAAATGTCATGCCGTTACTTAAGTTGGGCGACACTGATTTTTGTACTACCCTGGTCAGATGTTGGTTAGCCTGAGCACTGGCTTTGTTCCAGCAGAGTGGAGAACAGCAGTAATCCCCTTGCACAAAGGGTATCCAACCAACCCTGGGAACTACAGACCCATAAGTCTAACCAGCGTTCTCTGTAAGACCACTCTAAGAATCATTGTTGACATTAACAAGGGCATAGACTACTTTCAAACTCTTGACTCGCCCAACTCAGTTTGGCTTCATTAAGGGTAAATCGTGCTTATTGAACCTGGTGGACTTCTTGGAGATGTTACTAAAGCCCTTGATGAAAATAGCATAGTACATGCTGCTTATCTTGACTTAGCCAAGGTTTTTGACACAATCACAGACTCTGGTATCATTAAGAAACTCTCCCAACTGGGGATTTGACACTTGCGTCACTAGATGGCTAGCCAACTGGGTCACCACCAGAACGTGTACTGTCAAAGCTGGCAATTCCACCCCTACCAGTAGACCCATTACCACTGGCATACCTCCAGGATCTGTGCTTGACCCTCTACTATTTGGAATCTGTTTCTCAGAAGTCCAGACGAAAGTAGATGGCCTGTGGCTTACCAAGTTCACTCATGATTGCAAACTGGGTGCAGTCATGGAGTCCCCAAACTGTTAACATAATAGAAAAGGCTAACACAGACGTGATTGGTGGCAAAGCCATGGACTAAAACTAAATGCAAAAAAGTGCATTATTATCCCCTTTGGCAAAGAGGAAGTCACTGCAAATTACAGTATTTGATAGCCCAGCGTTGGGCTAATATACCAAAGCCTTTGCATCCTGCCAGCCTTGCACATTAGGTGATTGCTTCCCGCACAGGAGTAGGGCATGAATGTGACATACTTACGCTCAGTATTCAAATTCTTTGCCACCAGTCTGAACTCCATGATTGAATGTCTGAATGCCTTCTGCAAGAATGGTTTCTACCATGCCATTTACAGGCAAGTTCCCTGTTGTAGTCCTTTTCCTCTTTTTCAGTGTTTACCAACAGTTAGTCATCCAGTAAGGGAAAATGTCAGTTTGGGAGGCAAAGAGAAAGGTAATATGTAATATAAAGTGATGGAAAGTGCGTGTGTTGTATGAGGGGAAAAAAGCACACTTTTCTGTGGTATGTGAAAAAGTATGTAATGTTTTGCTGAAGTTTCAAAATGAGTACAAGTGGAAAGTATTGAGACATATGTAGATATCGTGTATAGAAAATGAAGGAAATGTGAAACTGAAAAACTGGATAAATATTTTGAAACAATTATGTATTAAAAATGTGATGTATTGTAGAACAATATAGGATGAAGTGTTGAAATAAAAATATGTTATAGAAGAAGGGATAGAGGGAAATGTTAAAAGGTGTTAAACAAGAAATGGAATATTGCAGTGACAATTTGATTGTGACAGTAATAGTGTGTAAAATGCGTGATATTAAGGTGTGTGTATGCGTAGAGAAAACCCCCTTTTTTGTTTACCAAGTGCATTCACCTAAGCCACCACTGACTCTTATAGGTAAGACCTTGGTTTAAAATCTCATCCAAAGGACGACAAAACTGTAGTGCAGCATCCCGTTGTGGTCCACTGCAGTGTCAGCTTTGAAAAATTAACCCAAGTATCTTGTGTGGAAATAGAACCATCAGACTTCTAATTTTACAGGGCCAAAGGCAACTGACTGTGTTTAAGCCACTGATATCTGCCTTAAGTTCAGTGTGAATACATATCAAAAGGCCTTCAGAACATTCATTGTTGCTGTCTTCTTATTAATGAGGTGGGAGTACTTGCATACTTAATATTCCCTCTGATTGGTTGGTTGGTGGCTTGGTGGTTTTGCACATGTGCCAGTTGAGTGACTTCACTCTTCTCATACCCCCCCCCCCCACCACCAGTTTTGTTCTTGCATATCTATTAACAATGACAGTCCCTGCAGTTCTAGCTGTGTTAAAATGTACCATTTATGAATGTTTGGTATGGCGGTAGCGTTGTTACCTCGCAGCAAGAGATTCTCCCATTCGATTCTCGGCTGGACTTGGGAGTATCTTCTGTGTGGAGTCTGCATGTCCTCTCCGCGGTTGGGTAGCATTCGAAAGACATGCGTGTGTTTATGGGCGTGCCTTCGTTGAAGGTTGGGAGTCGAGCTGGCACCTTGGCATTTCATAAAAATCTTCTGCCAATCAGACCGGAGTTCTGCTGTGGCGACCCCTTACAGGGAAAAGCCGAAAGACCAACAACAACATAGCAAATGTAATGCAGTGCATGGGCTCCACTGCAATATACTTCGCATAGTAAACATTCAGTTGTGTATTCAAGTTAAAAATCCCTTTAATTCATATCTGTTACAGTGCTACGTAAATTAACAGTGATTCATAAATGCATATTTTTATTCATTATGCTTTGTCTGGACATGTATAAATGGAATCTCCTCTGTGCACAGCTAAGCTCGGCCTCCTCAAGCTGAGAGCTTTCAAGTTACTATATTTGAATGGACACAATGCAGATTCTTTTCCCTTTTCCTTCCAAAAGACAAGTTCATTCATTTATCTGCTTTTAAGAATAAACTCTGCAAACATTTTTTTTAAAAGCAGAAGTGTTTCTGTTGCTCTTGCTTCAGCATGGTGATACTCAGACAAACTTTAGTTTGCCATACTAATGCATTTGCTAATGTCAATTACAGATCTTATTTCCATTCAACTCCTACTTCAGAATGCCTGTAACTGGAACCCAGTAAAGACACTGCAACACCACATTCTAATAATTCTAGAAAACCATGCAACTAAAAACGCTCCATCCTCATTCCTAACATTGTTAATTTACCACTGCACATGCAACCATCCGAAAAAAATCAAAACCTGCTAAAAAATGGAAAAATGACACTAGACAATTCTACAAACCACTTTATGAAGCATAAAAAAATGGAAAACTATACGTCTCCTATCTCCCAACAGACTTTCAGGGTAACAACCCTCAGAACCAAAAGCCATCTTCACTGCTTCAAGGAGTTATAAATTTAACCTCCCCAACCTCTAATGCAACTCACAAAGAACCCCTGGTCACCGACCCTAAATAGACTTCTTCACCCTTCTGCCTGACACACTATAGCCCCATCTGGTTCTCTTTAGAATTCTGCCCTTGATATGGCCAATACTTTCAACTCTTTCTTTTTACTTTTTGTTATCGTGGCCTCCTCCAACCTTAAACTGACTAACCTAACATCCCTGACCTTGTAAACCTCAGGCATACAACCTTTGAAGCTACCCATCTCACCTCCTTTATACAAAATGTATCCATAAACTCAAACCATGCTCCCCTTCTCATTCCCGCTTCCATCTAGATTCCTAAAAAAGCAGTGACGAAACCTATCCTCCATACAACCATACCTTACATCTGAAATAAGTGAAGATCATACCCCTGACATAAAGAACTATACACCCATGATCCCCTTACCTAAGGAAGTAACTCCTATGATTTCTCTCACTATAGACCCTGCTCTCTTGTCCCTCTAAAATATCATGGAAAAATGTGTTCAACAGCAGCTCTAAGAACCTAATAAAAATACAAACTTCTTACTACTACTCAACATGGCTTCCTTTACTGAAGCAGCTAACCACCGCCTCTCCTCTCATACTGCAGCCTGATTAACAAAAGAGTGATATCAAACATCCTGCTCTCAGCTATCACTCTTCCCTATCCAAATTCCATTATGGTTAATCACTCTCTCTCCTTATACAAATTCTCAAATCTCTTTCCTTAAAATCAAGCTGTCCCTGGTAGAAGTTCTAGAAACTCAACCTCCTTCTAAGCCGTCCACTGGGATAAAGCTATCTCATCTTTACCATGGCTCCTCCTGGAGCTAACGTCATACCACAGCGTCTGAAGCCCCGGTTTAGGGGCATACAATATGCTGGCTGACTCCACACTAATTTGCTCTGCTAAATCATTGCTGAACTCCAAACTAATACACAAGATATATTCCAAAAACAAAGTTGGTTCTTTAAAAGCGTTGCCTGCTCCTGAGCATAAAAAAAACCAAACTCCTACTTTTTAAGCCTACTAATAGATCTGCACTAGATTTCCACGATCTTATCCAATAAACTTACCCAGTATTATATCACCTGACCCCCACAAACTGTTAGGTGTCACGTTAGCGATGACGACCTTACCTTTGACCACTTTCACATTAACAATATACCATTAAAAATAAAACGAAAACTTCGGCTCTCTATCGAGATTAGGACATTTCTAACCTCCCAGCCAAAGCCACTCTTGCTCACTCTCACCTCATCTCTGCTCTTCTCTATGCCTCACCAATCTACACTAACCTCAAAAACATCTTTAACAAACTATCAACCACCTCAACCACCTACAATAACATAGCCAGATTTGTTACTGGTAAAGCACACATGAACACATCACTGTTTTAATAACTGGTTTGAACTGCTGGCGACTGCCCTAATGCTCTTTCTTTCCCAACACAGTTGTCCATAGAGCTCTAAGTCAAAAATACACCTGCACTTTCTAACCTCTTAACGCATATATTCTAATCTAAACTCTCCGGCTCATCAAACAAACTGCTAGTATCCTTGGTAAAAGCTAATAACCTAGCTGCGACTCCTCTTCTCAAATATAGTCTAGGTAGTGTAAATCTTTGTAATCTAGTTTTAGGTTTCAATGTTTTAAGTTCTTTTCCCTGGTCTCTCTTAGTATTTATCTGGTTCTAGAAGTTGTATTGATGTTTAATAGAATGTATTTTTAGTATTTCCAGTTGCCTTCCTTTTGTAATCAAGTTGCTTTAGTTGAAGTGTTACAAGTCTGTAACTTGTTACTTGTAAATTGTTATTTGCACTCATTATAAATCTTTTATGACCATATGTGGAGCTTTTCCTTCTCTGCTGATGGAAAATGAAAATCCAGTCAGACAGTCTCAAGTTAACAAATGTAAAATAAATAAAAAATAAAATAAAATAAAAATTGTGTACTTCCACAGGTAATATAGGTGATTTCATTAATGGATTCATTAGCAGCTTGGTAGTTGTAGCTGCTGTTATTAGATCTTGGAATTCCCCAAACGGCAGCGATCCTTAGTCTGAGAAGACTGCAGACTGAACAGTGGGGTGGTTAGAGCTATGCCAGTGTGAAAACTAAAACTGTTACAGGCTAGTAATTAACATTAACTTGAAACTGAATTTTACTCAAATTACACTGACTGGATGACAGCAAAGAAGAAATTTGAAAAAAAATCAGACAAGGATAAGAAAGCTCTGGCTGGAAAGAACTTTCAGGATGTCAAGAGTCAGGAATGAGATTAAAATTGCTATTTTTTCAGCAGTATTCAGAGTATTCTGGAGGGTCAGACACATTTTAGATGCAGTTTAGGCTAAAGAGGAAATTATAAAAACAAAGAAGCCAACAGTGTAACCAGTAAGTTTAAGGGAATTGTACTTTGCATTATTTTCACAGTAACAAGGCCCATGGGAGAGACTTTGCCACTGAAAGTTTGTGTAGTTGTAAAGGGAAAAGCTCGAGAAGCAGAAAAATATGAGGAGGGGTTAAAAAGAATCAGGAGTTCCTTGTACTTGAACCAAAGACCAGTATTTTGAGGTTTAGACTATCTGAAGACCAGCAACAAGGCAAAATTGGTGAATAAATGGGCAAAATGTACGTCTGTCCTATTAATTCTGAAGATCTTGCTGAAAAAGACAGTTTTGACTGACACCTTGGGGAGAACTCTAAAGCACAAACCCCACTTTATTGTTCAGAAGAGCACTGAAGGGATTGAAGAAGTAACTAAGTAAAACTTTTGCTAATATTTATATAGAAATTCCATGATGGAAATTGCATGTTAAATTATAAAGCAGTTTTGTAATGTATGCTGTCAGGGTATTTCAAATGTGAAGTGGGAGAGTTTTCAGACTATTGTATATTCAACTGATGTAAAGCAAGAAAGTGCTTATCTTTTTGTAATAGGGTCAGAAAAAAATTGCTCATAGTTAGTCATAGCTTTTCATGCCTGTGTACAAACAACTTAAATTATGAAATGAATCCCGATTGTTGGTTGGAAAGCTGTAGTTGTGGTCCTTTGCTTTGCTGGGATGGTTTTGAATTGCAGTATACCTCTGAACAGCTGTAAAATTAGAAGCTTTTAGTCCTTGTGTACCCTCTCCTGTTTGGGATAAGTATATCAAAGGGGAAACACAGGAAGTATAGACTAGATAAAAAGTCCCAAAATAGGGCAACCAAAGCTAGCTTAAATGTAGTTTGTAGAAATCTGAAGCCAGTCATTCATGAATGGGAGAGCATGAATTTTCTACAGTTGCATGAACTTGGATTTGCACACACATGTCCCATGTTCAGTCAGTGGCACCTTAGACATTAGCAACTGTGTTGAAATAGCTTTTTTCCAAGCAGATT
Source organism: Protopterus annectens (assembly GCF_019279795.1). Classification (NCBI taxonomy): domain Eukaryota; kingdom Metazoa; phylum Chordata; order Ceratodontiformes; family Protopteridae; genus Protopterus; species Protopterus annectens. The sequence goes on along the minus strand of NC_056729.1, from coordinate 1,366,247,922 downwards.
GCTAACCTGGTTACCAATACTAACCTTCTGGTCCTAACATGTCTTGCTGGTTTGGACATATTGCAGTCATGGACCACTTGATATAACGTGCATACTTCAGGTGGTTTACTTTGCCACATATTACTGAAACTGTGGTTGAGGTTTCCAAAGGGAAATAAAGCAGCTGCATTTGATCCAGATAACATACCTGATATATTTAAACATTTAGGCTTGCATACGATTGCCTCGCTATCTTTTGTTTTTGACAGTCTTAAAAAAAACTGCATTGTTCCATTTTCATGTAAAAAGACTAATATCCCAGATTTTCTTTTAGGTTTGTTTCTTTTCATCATGGTACACTTCTTTCAGCATGCACACACATTTGGTTTGCCAAATATGCAAATGAGTTACTTGATTTTTTACTAATGGTCCTGATTGTAATATGTTCATTATCTCTCTTTATGTTGTAGGAAAATTACTGTGAATAGGAAGGAGTTTAGCAATGATTTTTAGTAAATGTAGTTGACTTTGAGTTCCAGAAAATCATTCTGATTTTGGGTCCCAGAAAATCAATCAAAACTGGCACTTCCAGTAAAAATATTTCCTAATATTTCCTAATTTAATGATCTTGGTGTCTGCATCAGTCCTAAACTGAATTTTAAACCCAATGCTTCAGTGGTCATACCTAAACTCCTAAAAGTATGTGGTCAGATTTTCATAAATTTTCACTCTGGATATGCTATACTTGTGTAACCTGTATTTTGGTCAGTTATGGAGTCAGATGTTTTGTTCCTATTTGAAGGATAATTTAATTCGCAATGTCGAAGAAAGTTTACTAGATACCTGCATGTTCAAGATTTTATTCTGACTGGTATCAAAAACTGGGTGCGTTTTCCAGGTACTCCCACTTTATAAGAGGTAGATTGTGTACAATTCAAAGCCTTACATGGTGAGAAAATATTATTGCTGTGTTAACTTATTCCAAACCGTTATAAAAAGATCATCTTAGTTGCTATATAGAACTGCAAGACATTTCAAATTTGCTTCCTACAGCATCACAACCACCACCAAAATGGAATTGTTTAACCAAGCAGGATTTGTATGATTAGGGTCTGAAACATTGGAGGTATTGCTTGTAGCTAGTAAATAAGGTAAAAAAATGCCCCACCTACCCCTGTTCACTTCCCATTTGTAACATTTTACCTGATGTATAGTCCTTGACAGTGGGTTTGGTTCCGAATACTCTGAACAGACACTGCCATTATTCCAGCTTGCACGTACCAAAAATGCTGGAGCTCTGCTCTACCTATAATGCTCCTTATCAAATTATCTCTAATCTCATTTGCCTCCTCAAAGTGTAAGATGTGTCACCTATAAGCTCTTGAGTGAAGCAGTTTTTTTCTTAAGTGAATATCTTTCCATTATATTTCAAAATTTTTAATACTTTATTCTGCCTTTCATCTACCCGCGCCTTCCTAGTTCATTTTAGTGTGTGCGAGACTTATCTTTTGGTAGTTTTCTATACCATTGGTATATTTTCCCTTTACCTTTTGGTATTTCTTTGTACCATTGTTGGTACTTGTACTTTTTCTATTTTTTTTTCTGTTAGAGGGACATCGGAAAAGAAAATGTCGGTCGCCTCCTCAGTCGCCCGATTTATGGCAGACAAGTCGACCTAAAGGTACTGTTGGATATAAAAGGTGTCTTAAATATGATAGAAAGATGCCCAGTTCAGGCGGGCATACTCTTGCATTTTATTGTCTTGGAGGAGTTTGCCTCCAAGAAGACTGTGCCCATATGCCATGGGTTTACCCATCCAACATTAATGGAGTGCAACGATTTATTTTGAAAGGCCTGTTAAAGTCTTGAGTTTCACTAAGCTCGATCAGGTTCCAGATCAGAGCACACCTACCCCCACTATTTCCAGTAAGCGAGAGAAGCCTAAATAGAGATCCCCACTCTGTTCCGACTATTCCATTGGAACCGGTTCCAAAAGTACCTAAATCTTTGGTGCCGACAGCATCTTTGACACTGACAATTCAAGCATCTAAGCCTTCGGCACTGTTGGTGCCGGCTTCTGCACAGAGTTCATCAGTGCTGACCACATTTTCCTACTGAAACTCGAGAACCTGAATGACTCGCCTATCCCTATGCTGCCTCGGACCAAGTATTCACCTTCAATGGACCTATTTATGGATCATCCTCAAAGTCCTTTGGACAGGCATTCTCCCAGGTCTCCCATTTTGTCTGCCTGATCCACCAGGAGCCTTACTGAGTCAGATATGAGGATAGTGGAACAGCTCCTTGCAGTGAGGGGATTGCCTTCAGCTCTGTTCCTAGTGCTGTGAGGGGATTGCCTTCAGCTCTGTTCCTAGTGCTGTTGCCACTGGAGCAGAGTCTACATCTATTCCAATTTCTTTCTTCTTTGACTCCCACGGAGACTTCATACGGTGTTGACAGTTTGGTACAGACTGCTTTGGTACTGGTTAAAGCTCCATCACCGATCACTTCCCTTACTGCTTCGGGTGTTTTGGACCTGGAGACCACCTGGGGCTGTAGCTTTGTTGTGGGTTCTCTGGGAATGGTTTTGTCTTTGGCCTTTTCAGAGCCGTCCATGCTCCTCTGCATTCATAAGCTCGGACCTGGCTTTGGCGGAGGTTCCCTCTGTGTGGTGGGGGGACCATGGTTCCAAATGAGTCGTCTTCAGTTGCAGGCTTCCTTCCTACTACAGGAGGGACTGCCTTCCAGGCCCTGGGGAGGGCTTTGTCTGTGGCAGTCGGTCTTTACTTACCCCATCAACATTGAGTCTTCCTCTCTACCTGAACTTCCTCCATCCTCTTCCCTGGGACAGAAAGCACAAAAGTCTCAGGCTTTATTCACTGTGGTTGTGTTCTCTTTTGATACCTCTCCAGAACACCCCACCGAAGAGGAAGTGTAAGAGGGAATACTTCTACTCCCCGCAGGAGTCATTCATGGAAGATACTGATTTCGATGAAGGGGAAGGTACCCACAAGTATCCCCTGATGGTTTCCTTTAGGGACATCCTCGAAATCCTGAAACAGAGAGGAGGCTGGTCTTCCACCCAACTTTCCTCTGAGTCTGTATATCTTGAGGCTTTTCATGCTCAACCCTCCACCTCTTGGATTTCTCCGCCCACGGACAACCACATAACTGATCACTCAGCGGGCATAGAAGTCACCTAATGTTATTGAGCCGATCCCTAAGAGACCAGATCGTATATTGTCAGCCTCCAAGGATCAGCCATATTGGACTAAGGGAATCCCAGTAGACGCCATGGTGGTAGCAGCAGCCACTAAGAGGGGAACTTGCTGAAGAGAGTCAACTATCTGTCCCCCGAATAAGGAGTCTAGGGCTATGGATAGATTTGGGAAGCACGTATACACTTCAGCCTTTGCTCTTAGGTCCTTGAATTACATGGCACATTTTACCAGATTGCAAAAGGGATCTGATAAAGAAACGTTTGGATACCATGACAGGATTAGTAGCGGAGGGAGTTTGAGACGGTGACTTCTGAGCTCGCAACCCTAGAATCGATATCTAACTCATCCATGAGGTTGATTGCAGATGCTGCCGAAGGGTCGACTAGAGCAGCGGGTTCATTATCAATTTTCCTGAAAGGAGTCCAGATTTCCATCCTCTGGAGGCAGTCAGGGGTGATTATCCCTACACCAACATGCCTGGCTAAAAACAACAAAGGACTTTTGGGTGCAGAGGATCCTAACCAAGAGGCTACAACGTTCCCTTTCTAGTTCATCCAAGACCTGCAACCGAAATCCCAGATGTTCCACCCACGCACATGGAAGTAGCAGTCTTAGAACTTCAAAAACTGCTTGATAAGTCACCCAAGCAGTCCCACCAGACCAAATAGGATCTGGAATCTACTCAAGGTTCTTTTTAGTGCCAAAGAAAACAGGGGACTGGAGACCAATTTTGGATCTCAGTAGGTTGAGCAGGTCAGTTCAGTAGACCAAATTTCAGAAAGTCTCGGTCCAGTCTATCCCCACTTTTTTGGGAAAGGACTATTGGGTGTGCTCTGTGGATCTTCAGGACACGTATTACTACATAAAAATGGACAAATACTCCAGGAGATATCTGCGCTCCCTACTGGGAGCCAGTCACTACCAATTCCAAGCACTGCCCTTTGGTCTCACCACAGCCCCCCAGGGTATTTACCAAATGCATGGCGGTGGTTGCAGCTCATCTCAAACTGCAAGGATTCCATGTGTTTCCATATCTAGATGATTGACTTCTTACTGCTCCCACCAGGCATCTCCTCGAAGAGGCTCAAGATTATACGCTACAGATTGTGCCACTCTAGGCATTAATGTAAACTATGAAAAGTTCAAGTTACAGCAATGCCAACAGTGTTCAATGGAATGGAGATAACCACAGTCACGAGCATCGCATCACTACCCATAGAAAGACTATAAAGAATAAAAGGCCAAGTCCGCCAGATTGTTCGCAACAAAGTACCAGCAAGGCTTCTACTATAAGCCCTAGGGTCTGCAGCAGCTTCTGTCACCCCAGTTCTTTAACATGATATCACATGAGAATCCTTCAGTGGCGGTTAGCATCTTGATGATCGATGTTAGACCAATCAATGTCTCACTTGATCACAATTGCCAAGCGATACAAACAGGATCTTCAATGGTGGCTTCACTCAAGTGAAATTTTTATGGACTGTCTCTTGTTCCCTCTCACCCCCAAGCCATAGCAACCACTGCTGCATCCCTGATAGGGTTGGGGGGCATTATCTGGGAGGGCAGTCCCAAGACACTTGGTCCCCTCTGGAGGCCAACTTGCATATCGGTGTTCTAGAGAGGAGTGCAGTACTGTTAGCATTGCAAGCATTTCACCTAGCCCTCCGTCAGGGACAGCTGCAGTTCAAACAAATATGGCAGCAGTCTGGTACATCAACAAACAAGGGGGAACCAGATCTTACCCCCTCTTTCGGGAAGCCCTCAAAGTGTGGCAATGGGCGATTTCATCTGACCGCTTTCTTATAGCAAAGCACTTTCTCTGGACTTCCAGAATGATTCTAATGCCTCATGTGGCCTCTCAATCCATCTGTGGCAGAAAAGATATTTTGAAAATGGGCCCAGCCTTCCTGCGATCTGTTTGCATACTCTCTGAACAAGTGCAGCAGCTATTTTGCCCTGATCTCCCCCCCCCCTCCTACTGGGGCAGTTGCCGAGGGATGCTCTTCACGATTGGCCCCCGGTCTTCTATATGCATTTCCCCAGATCTCTTGTATCTCCGTTTCTGAAACAAATCTGGTTGAGGAACAAGATAATCCTTATTGCCCAGTTATGGCCTCAACATATCTGATTTCCATTCCTTTGGCCTCATCTAGTTTGGAAACCATTAACTCTGGAGCCATCTCTGGATGGATTGGTTCATCTGAATCTTCACAATCAATTCCCAAAATCGCCAAGCATTCCTCTTAGTTCCTCAGCCCAATGAATTTGGCCAGTCACAAACCCTCCACAAGAAAGTTGTACCTCAGTAAATGGCACAAATTCTCTGGATGTCCAAATATGACCCATATTCAGCTTTAGTTGAAAAGGTTTTAGACTGTCATCGCTGTGCGAAATGGAAGCCTTTGCTTCTGCCATTCAAGTGTATCTAGCTGCAATTTCCAGTTTTCATGTGGGTCTGAATGGCTCCTCTTTGTCTCATAAACTTTGCAAAGCCTTTTTGAAGGGTTCCATGATGCTCAGACCCCCCATATAAGGAACCTTTAGCACCGTGCGACCTGAATTTGGCACTGCAGTCTCTAATTTATCCACCATTTGAACCTTCAGACAAATGTGACCTAAAGTTTCTGCCTTGGAAAACGTTGTTCTTGGTAGCTGTTAGCAGAGAGAATTTCAGAGATTCAGGCTTTATCTTGTTAAACCTCCTTATATCATTTTTCATAAAGTCTGTATTGAACTAATCCTTCCTCTCTGCCTAAGGTAGTTTCTGACACCAACCTGAACCAGACTATTCAACTTTGTCTTCTTCCCCAATTTTACCAGCAAGGGTGAATATTTTCTCCATTTATTAGATATATCTGGTCTCCAAAGTTTCTATATCCACTGTAGCTATGGTAAGTGTACACACCCCTGTTAATATGCCAGGCTTTTGTAATATAAAAAGAGACCACAATAAATAATTTCAAAGCTTTTCTCACCTCTGTGACCTACAAACCTGTACAATTCCATTGAAAAACAAATCTGTTAGTGGGGGGAAAAAATAAAAACTAAAAAACGTATAGTACACTGGTCTGCACACCCTTACAATTACTTTTTTTGAAGCATCTTTTGATTTAATTACAACATTCAGTCTTCTTGAGGGGAGGAGTCTATCAGCATGGCACATTTTGACTTGGCAAAATTTGCCTACTCTTCCTTGCAAAAGTGCTCCAAATCTGTCGGGTTGTGAGGGCATCTCTTGTGCACAGCCCTCTTCAGGTCACCATCGATTTTCTGTTGGATTTAGGTCTTGGCTCTGGCTAGGCCATTCCAAAACTTTAATTTTCTTCCGGTGAAGCCATTCTTTTGTTGATTTAGATGTATGCTTGGGGTCATTGCCGTGTTGAAAGGTGAAATTCCTCTTCATCTCCAGCTTTCTAGCAGATGCTTGAAGGTTTTGGGCCAAAAGTGACTGGTATTTGGAACTGTTCATAATTCCCTCCACCTTTAAGTCCCAGTTCCAGCTTGAAGAAAAGCAACCACAAAGCATGATACTGCCAATCACCATGCTACACCATGGAGATGATGTTCTTTTGGTGATGTGTGTTTGCGCCAAATGTACCTTTTGGAATTGTGACCAAAACGTTCAACCTTGGTCTCCTCAGACCATAACACATTTTCCCAAGTGCCTTTTGGGAGACTTGATGTATTTTGCAAATTTTATCCAGGTCTGGATGTTTTTCTGTGTAAGAAACGTTCTGTCTTGCAACCCTACCCCATAGTCCAGACATATGGAGAATATGGGAGAGTGTTGTCACATGTAGTATACAACCAGTACTTGCCAGAAATTCCTGCAGCTCCTTCAGTGTTGGTCTCTTGGCAACCTCCCTGACCAGTTTTCGTATGGTCTTTTCATCAGATTTGAAGGGATGTCCAGTTCTTTTCAATGTCATTGTTGTCCCATATTTTCTCCACTTTTTGATGACTGTCCTCACTGTGTTCCATGGTATATCCAATACTGTAGAAATTTTGTTTGTACCCTTCTCCTTATTGATGCCTTTCAACAGTGAGACCCTTTTGATGTTTTGACACCTCTCTACGAACCATGGCTTTTGCTGTAGCAGGCAATTGAGTAAATGTCAGGAAAATCCTACTAGGACAGCTAAACCTTTTATTGGGGTTAATCAGTCTGTAATTGATAAGTGTGTACCCAAGAAGACTGAATGCTGTTATTAAATCAAAAGGTGCTTCATCAAAGTATTAGTTTAAGGGTGTGCAGACACTTATGCAACCAGAGTATTGTATGTTTTTTTTGTTTTGTTTTCCTGTAACAGATTTGTTTTTCAATTGAATTGTACAGATTATAGGACCCATTAAAGGTAAGAAGTTTTGAAATGATTTGTTGCGGTCTCATTATTTTATATCACAAAAACCTGGCATTTTTACAGGGGTGTGTACGCATTTTATATCCACTGTAAGTGGATTAAGGACTGTATTATCTTTGTGTGTGTTGTGATGGCAGTTAAAAAAAAAAAAAAAAAAAAAAAAAAATTGTTTTCTGCTATTAGTGTACAAGTTGTGATGTTATGAGGTAGTGCCATCTGTGCCAGAGAGTAGGGCAGTACATATGCTAGCATAGCTAGCTGGAGTTTTGTACAGAATTCTGTTTGACTGTCACACTGATTTATACAGATGTTTGAGTTAAAAATATATTTGTAAAGTTATTTGTGTTAAAAATGCATCAGCAGTAGATCATGTTGGACAGAAAGAATGCATGTATATTAGGCTGTATTGTAACTGACAGTGTGTATGTTTATCAGAGAACTCTGGAAGGGTGCAAAATAGTGCTTTCAGATGCTGCCAAATATCTTGGGAAAGCTCTGTGTGTTATACCAGAGTCAGGTGACCAGAGGTGATATCCTCTAACCAGCATCTGGTTTCTTTGGAACAGTCGCAGCAGCACTTTATAATCTGATGGGAAAGATTTCTGACAGGATATACATCTTTCACATCCACAGAGAGAGAGAGAGAGAGAGAGACACATCTGGCTTTTGCTGTAAGACAGGCTGCACACATCAGCTTGCCTTGCTTTAGTAAGTAATCCTGGAACAGTAATTATTTAGTTAGGGACAATTAGTGAGAATAGTTGGTATTGTTTTCTGCATCCTGTGAGAAACTATCCAACTGTATTCTTTTTGCGTCTGTGGTTGAAACGTTTATTGTATTCAACATTTTCCTGTTTTCAGTTTTATTATTTATCTTGAAATATTTTAATGCCATTCATTGTGGCTGGTCCTTTAAAGAATACCTTTAACATCTTGAGAGTACTTATGCCTTTTTTTAGTGACACTATGGCCGCTCCTGAAAGCCTTGCTGCTTTGGTCACAGCCTACCATTTGCATTAGTATTTTCACAGTATAATTGGGTACCCTTTGTAAGAGCCTTAGGTTGGCTGACTGGTGGCAGCGTGATTACTTCATTGTCTGTCTGGGCAGAAAAGGATACGGTAAATCTGTGCCAGCTTTTCAGTGCGTGTGTGTGTGTGTGTCTAAAATTTTCTAGTGTCTGACAGCTACTGGGAACAGGGACATGGCTCCAAAGTGGTCAGTGTGAAGTTTTATGTGAGCTTGGAGAGAGTCAGTCCAGCCCCATGTCTGGAGCATGCTCCCTGTGTGCTGTTAAGGGAAATTGTGCTTTGTGCAGGGAGCTGCATCTGAAAATACTGTGGGAATCCACCTTTGCTCTTAGTGACCATCCCTCGCCTGAGTCTGTGTTGAGGATTGTCTCTTTTGATTTCTGGGCCAGAGTAGGAACCCGTCGCACAAAATGACTAGGTACAAGCCTGTTTTGTAGGGTTCTCCCTAGACTGCTGCCTGATAAGTGACTTGCTCAGAATCGCACAGTAGGCAAGTAGTTCAGCAGTAGATTCCCCACACAGTAGGCAAGTAGTTCAGCAGTAGATTCCCCGCAATCTCCAAGATGAAGCTCATTAGCATGTTGCTTTAACGGTCTGTGCTAAACTGCAATGTTTAACTGTTTTGTTAGCCATTTGGCAGCCAACAGTCCATTGGAAATGCTAATATTAAAGGTCACTTCGGTGATATGGCTGCTTCTAGTGCTCGCTTCAGAAGAGTCTCCCTTAGAAATATTTGTACCATGATTGCTTGCTGCTTGTTTCACCAAGCCCTTCTGCCCAGACCATGACTCCAGGAGAGTAGTGTCCTGTGGCATTTCATTTGCAAGAACAATTGATCTTCTAAAAGTTCACCTTTTGCCCTTCTCCCACTTTGACCTTTTGGAGTTTGTTTTTTGATACTGCATGGGATTTTTTCTTCCCAGTCTACCCACTGAGGATCCTTTTATTAGTTGTGACTGATAACCTTGTATTGACTTTTGTACTTTTACTACCTTTCCTGCATAGCACCCCCTTCCCCTTCTTGGTGGTTCCTTTATCAAATAGCTGCTGTTATTCACTAACTTTAGCAAGTATTCTACATCTTTGTATGTTGCTTTTGCCTAGTGGATGGGGTGAGCTAATGGGCACATAGGGTGGTAAGCATGCTGTCCTAGTCTGGAATGTGATATTAGTGTACATCTAAGAGGTGGCACATTCACTCCCATGTAACAGAGACAGAGATGGAAAAGTTGAGGATTGCAAGAGAGGAAATATTTATTTTATTTACTGAGAAGGATTTCCCTGTGCATCAGTTGATATTAGTGAGTATGTGGCTGTTGTATTTTGAAAAACAAGTTTCTTTGAGCTTTTATGAAAATGTGCTGAGTTTTCTTAAGTTTATATTTATGCACAGTTATTTCTGAAAATGAGACTTCTTTGATTAAACTATTTCTATTTTAATTTCTACAGGGATGGATTGACAATTTCAATGGACCTAATGGCCTTTTCATTGCAGTAAGTATTTTTTCCAGCTCTGTAGATGAGCTGCTCTTGGCGATGTTCCAGAACACCTGCTTGGTCATTGCTTTGTTTCTTGGCAGTTTTGTCATTTACCCGTTCAGTCTGAGGCCCCACGAGGGTAGATTCTTAATTTAAGGAGTTGTGGGATGTGCTTCTGGCGTAGCACCATCTTAAAACACAGGACATTTTTTGTTATGCTGTACCCATTGCTGCTTCCCATTTCCTATTGTGCCATACATGTGTGTGCACACATGGATTAGTGTCATTGGTCTTTGCAAATTACTGCCCGTCCTTGGTGGTAACACCTCCTTCCAGATGGATGAGCAAGCAAAAATACCACTTCATCCTACATTGTACCTCCAAATGACTTCACAGGGATTGTCCTTGCTAATTGAACCTGGCTTACAGTCAAGTCCCCCATTCATCTAAGCCATGTTTGCTGGATTTCATCTTTATAAAATCATGAAAAAATGAATTGTTTATATTTTTGCAAAGTGTCATAGGTAGGTGCTGAACTTCAAAAATAGAACTCTTGTTACAACTGTTGGACTAATGATTTTTTTTTAAATGTTAGTTCATGTATCAGTCTGAAAGATTTTGTCTGAGTACCTTGAACTAGCATCTCAATGATGAGACTTTCAGTAATGGCTGGATTTGTGTTTAAGCACAAGTGGTGGCATTTCTTATTCCACATGTAAATTTAAACTTTGCATGATCTGTCTGTTTACTCGCTCCAGAGATAACCCTGAAATGAAGTTCTGTCTGTAATATATGATAACCTTGATGAAGTCTGTAGTTTAGTTCTCTTCATATGGTGCTGTCTGGCTGTTCTTGTAAGGTCTTTCACTTCCAGCAGTATTTGATGCAGGTGCATATGATGTACCATGAAGTACTGACTGCATGAGTCTACCCATCCCCTAAACTTCTGTTTTTTCTGTTGCATACACAGTCTAGCCTTAATATTGAAACACATTGGTGAAAGATTTCATGCATTTAGGGCTGAGAAAAAAAATCTGTCAAGTGTCCGTATTGCTGTCAGTTAGTTGTGATGCACACTGTGCTGTATTGGGGTGAAGCATAATGTCACTGTGCTGTATTGGGGTGAAGCATAATGTCACGTGCTGCCTTAAGTCCTTGTGACTCAGCCATGCTAGTTTGGGATATCAATAGAGTATCCTTTTGGCCTGTCTTAATACCAAGAGGATGACTAGTGCAGGAAAACTCTTACTAAGGATTGACAGAGAGAGGGTACTGTGTGTAATCCTGGGTCATATCTAAAGTACAGCACCAGGGTAGAAGCTCAGAGGAGAGACTATGGAGTACAGCCGCAAGGACAGAAGCTTAAAAGGGAGACTGGAGCCAAGCCCTCTTGGAGGAAGGTCCATTAGTAAAATAACTATCTGGCATGAAAGTGTTGACCTAATCCTCAACCAGTGAGGTTTGACCCCACCACTGTTTTTCTGCTCATCACTTGTCTGAACACCCAGAATAAGGTGCACTCTTGACTCCCTCCTTGAGGTTGTCCTTTGCAAGTGCTAGCACTAGCACCATCCAGCTTCTAGTTGATCAACTGGTGCTTTGGGACAACTGACCTGAAGGTACCTTGTAGCAGAATGAGACTATGCGGGACAAAAATGTACTCTTGCAGACCCTGGCTTAGTCTGAAGGCACCTTTTCTGCATATCCTGGAGCTGATTCCTTTGCGATACTTTTCAGTCCCGTATTGGTCCCAGAGATCACAATATTTTGCTTTCCTTGTAGTAGAAGGAATTGAATTTGGCAGGTGTGGTAAGAGAATGCTAGTCACCCAGCAGTGTAAATCCTGGCTGTAGATTGTCACTGTTGAAGTGACACACTGCATCTGCAAAAATGGTAAAAAGCAGTTATGGATGGATGAGAATGCACTTCCTTGCCCATTGAGGATCAGAGTATCCAGCTGTTACTCACCTGTCAGCTCCAGTCTTCTGTAGTTTATAAGGCCATGGAAAAAGTTTGAAGATTTCCCTCTGTTTGGTTTTCAGAAAATTCTTCAGGTCCCAAGGTGAGCTTCCACATAATCTGCTTCAGTTGTGATTTTGCTCACACTGCAGCTAATGGACATTCGTATATGCCTGTGCAAGACAGTGTAGGTTAGTGTCTGAGTCCATTGAGAGCGTTCTTAAACTTGCTAACTGCCCACTTTAAAGAGAAAGTGCTCTTTGCCCAGGTCATCTAAGACCTAGTGGATCACCTGTTATGGAAGCGTCCACAGCACTGTGGATAACTTATGATCCCTCTGCAACTCCTTATCTTCTAAAGAGGAAGAAATCAGTCTGCATCCAAAGTAAGCTCTAAAGCATTGCATGATTTTTTGCCTACTCTGGTGCTAGGTTTCCTAAGAGCATGACTGTGGCAGCCCCTCCACAGCAGTTTTGTTTCTGGTTTGGGGCAGCATTTGACTCCTTATCTTCTAAAGAGGAAGAAATCAGTCTGCATCCAAAGTAAGCTCTAAAGCATTGCATGATTTTTTGCCTACTCTGGTGCTAGGTTTCCTAAGAGCATGACTGTGGCAGCCCCTCCACAGCAGTTTTGTTTCTGGTTTGGGGCAGCATTTGGAGTGCTCATCTGAGTTTGCTGCAGATTGAGGTCATCGCAAGGAATTAGTGGATTCTAAACATTGTTACTTTAGGTCATGTCTAGAGCTCATGGGTCCTACCAAGAAAATTCCACTGAAGGACCACGCTATCTCAGCAAATCTCTTACAGGACTTTGGTGGTGCTGTTCAAAGGTTCAGTAAATTCACCTTTGCAACAGAATAAAGGCTTTTGTCATTTTCTTGGTTCTGAAGCAGATGGATGGTTTGTTTAATTGTGTGTATGAATGACTTTTGCACGTACACCCAGTATATTTGGATGTCTATATTGTGACCTTTCATTGTCTTGTATCTCTGCAGTTGTAGACTGCCTGAATGGTGTCACTGGATGTTTATGGATGGCTTTTGATACACAA
>NC_056729.1:1366219842-1366229842 GCF_019279795.1 Protopterus annectens | reverse complement strand
AGTGTGTGTGTGTGTGGGCCTGGGTGTGTGTGTGTGTGGGGTTGTGTGTGTGGGGTTGAGTGTGGGGTTGAGTGAGTGTGGGGTTGAGTGAGTGTGTGGTGAGTGTGTGTGTGTGGGGTTGAGTGTGTGTGGTTGAGTGTGTGAGTGTGTGGAGTGTGTGTGTGGGGTTGGAGGTGTGTGGGTTGTGTGTGTGTGTGTGTGTGGGGTTGTGTGTGTGTGTGTGGGAGCTGTGTGGTGGCATGTGTGTGTGTGTGTGTGTGTGGTTGAGTGTGTGAGTGTGTGTGTGGGAGTGTGTGTGGGCGTGTGTGTGGGGTTGAGGTGTGGGTGTGTGTGTGTGTGTGTGTGTTGAGTGTGTGTGTGTGTGTGTGGGGTTGAGGTGTGTGTGTGTGTGGGTTGGAAGAGGTAGTGTGTGTGTGTGTGTGTGTGTGTGTGTGTGTGGGGTTGAGTGTGTGTGTGTGTGGGTTGAGTGTGTGAGTGGAGTGTGTGTGTGTGTGTGGGGGCTGAGGAGTGAGTGTGTGTGGGGTTGAGGTGAGTGTGTGTGTGTGTGGGGTTAGTGTGTGTGTGTGTGGGGGTTGAGTGAGTGTGTGTGGGGTTGAGTGAGTGTGTGTGTGGGGTTGGAGTGTGTGTGTGTGTGTGGGGCCGAGGTGTGTGTGTGGGTTGAGTGTGTGTGTGTGTGTGTGTGGGGGTTGAGTGTGAGTGTGAGTGAGGTGAGGTGTGTGTGGGGTTGAGGTGTGTGTGAGTGGGGTGTTGGTGGAGTGTTGGAGAGAGAGTGTTGGGGTGACAGAGAGTGTTGTGTGAGAGAGGTGAGAGTGTTGTGAGTGACAGAGGAGGTTGTGTGAGTGAGAGTGTTGTGTGAGAGAGAGTGTTGTGTGAGTGAGAGTGTTGTGTGAGTGAGAGTGTTGTGTGAGTGAGAGTGTTGTGTGAGAGTGGGGGTTGTGTGTAGAGTGTTGTGTGAGTGGGTGTTGTGTGTGAAGTGAGTGAGAATTAATGAGGAGAGAGGGTGTGTGTGTGAGGAGAGAGTGTGTGTGTGAGAGAGTTGTGTGTGTGAGAGAAAGTGTGTGTGTGAGAGAGTGAGTGTGTGGGAGAGAGAGGTGTGTGTGTGAGAGAGAGTGTGTGTGTGTGTGAGTGTGTGTGTGAGTGTGTGTGTGTGTGTGTGTGGAGGTGTGTGAGTGTGTGTGTGTGGGGTGTGTGTGTGAGGAGTGTGTGGTGTGTGGAGTGTGTGCAAGTGTGTGTGAGTGTGAGTGTGTGAGTGTGTGAGTGTGTGAGTGTGAAGTGAGTGAAGTGAGTGGTGTGTGTGTGTGAGGAGTGAGTGTGAGTGAGAGTGTGTGTGAGGGGTGAGGTGTGTGAGGAGGAGTGTGTGAGTGAGGAGTGAGTGTGAGAGGAGGAGTGAGAGTGAGGAGTGAGAGTGTGGAGAGTGAGAGGGACAGTGAGAGCGTGAGAGTGTGAGGTGAGGAGGTGTGAGTGAGGTGGGAGAGTGTGGAGAGTGAGAGTGTGTGAGTGAGTGGTGAGTGTGTGTGTGTGTGTGAAGTGAGTGGTGAGTGTGTGTGTGTGTGTGTGAGTGTGTGTGTGTGTGTGTGTGTGGGAGTGTGTGTGAGTGTGTGTGAGGAGTGTGTGTGTGTGGAGTGTGTGTGTGTGTGTGAGAGTGTGTGGGAAGTGTGTGTGTGAGGTGTGCGTGTGTGTGAGAGAGTATGTGCGTGTGTGAGAGAGTGTGTGTGTATGCGTGTGTGAGAGAGTGTGTGTGTGTATGCGTGTGTCAGAGAGAGTGTGTGTGTGAGAGAGTGTGGGGATAAAGATTGACATCAGATAGAGAAGTTATGTACTCACCATAACTTTCCATCTGTGTTGTCCATCTTAATTTATCCTACACTCCCCTCCCTCCTTCCCCCTGCCCTGGCAGTTTTTTTTTTGATGGAACAGACTATGTATACCGTATTATTGATGACTTGTAAAAATTTCAGATAATGCCTCTGTGAAGGCATTTTCTGTCATTCTGTGTTTCTGCAAGCTGTATCTGAGATAACTGGGAGAGAGGCATTGTGGGTAGGACTTAAAGCTGGAGAGTTTTTGGTCACCTCAAACTGTAGTAATGGCCAAGTTGCTTCAGATATTCAGAACCAAACCCATCAGTCAAGGATAAATAAATATGGACAGCACAGATGAAACGTTATGGTGAGTACACAACTCTTTTCTAGCCATGGCTGCTACCTTCAAAAGGGGTTGACCTTCCTAGTTCCAGCTTGAGTAACTCTTGGAATATATCTTTTAATCCCCTGATCTTCCTGTAAAAGTTTGAGACTGCAAATAAGGTTTCCACTTGGCAGGCATGTGCTTCCATTTGGAAATGTCTCTACATTTTTGACAGAGCAACATGCTTTATTATCCTAGTTGATTGACTTGCATGAGCTCCTGAGTTATTTATAGCCACATGTATGTTAGGGTGCATGGGTCTAGTCTTTTTGTCCATCGTGACTTGTGTGGAAAGCAGGATTTTGAGAACCCAATGCGAGTTGTCAGATGCACTGGCAGGGTGCCTGCTACTTTCCTTCTTTCTTTGGTAAACGTAGCTGTTCCTTGTCAGACTCCTAGCTCAACAACATTGGTTAATTTCTGCTTTTTTTTTTCCTGATGCCCAGCGTTTCTGTTGGCATGACTGCAGAAATGCAGACTTTCTCAGATGGAAGGTTTTTATTGTTCAGTGTCTCTGGCATTGACTACATTTTATGACTTCTGAGCTGTCCCTGCTTTTAGTTCAATCTGATCTCCATGTTCTTGTCTTTACTATTCTAGAAATCCCTGCAAAGAAGACACTCTGGATGTGCAACTGCTGCTCAGGGTTTTTTATACTGGTAGTGCATGCACAAGTCTCTAGTAGAACATTATTTTCCACTAAGGAGAGCTAAGAACTACTTGGAAAGGGTTACTTTCATATTTTACCATCAGTTAACCACTCATAGAAAATGTGAATGTCTGAGGCCACTACCCTAAGTGCTGTAGATTTTTTTTCAGTGCATACTTTTAAGAATGCACCCATTGCGTGCATTTTGCATTTTCACAGTTGCCATTTGGTCTTTGGAGCACATCTTCAAATAGTGTCTCAACTGTGACTTCAGGAATTTGAATCTACTCTGGTACATCTGTAATTCAGGTCTCTGCATTCTGAATTAATCTTTGGTCTGTCCTATGACTTCTTACACTCTGGCAGATTTACTGCTTGGGATTCGGTTCAGCCATAGAGATTTTAAAAAAAAATTGCTGTTAAAATGTACAAGCATGTTTTTAACAGTTTTATCTTTTGAGAAGACCATCATTAAT
The DNA here is from genome assembly GCF_019279795.1 of Protopterus annectens. NCBI lineage: Eukaryota > Metazoa > Chordata > Ceratodontiformes > Protopteridae > Protopterus > Protopterus annectens. Next base: position 1,366,226,530 of record NC_056729.1, on the reverse strand, counting down.
GGGTGATGGATGCTTGCCTTCCCTTTTTATCCAACCTCGAGTGTTGGGATTCCTTGAAACTCTGGCAAATACACACCTGTGTATTCTTTTTGAGCAGTGTAGGTAGTATAACTTAATTGCCCTTTATTTGTAGAAAGTGTGCTCCCCAGTGGCTGAGGAACAAGCTAGGCCAGGCACCCTTATGTAATCATGTGCAACATCACTGTGTGTTCTGGCAATGGTCACACATGCTCTGAGAATGAGATCTCCCAAGGAAATTTGACAGACTAGGATTGGGTTCAACAAGTCTTGTCATAGTTAACATTTAATGACTATTCACAGTGATAACCTTAACATTTGCCTTATTTGTACACCTGTCTTGTAATAACCTTAACATTTGCCTTATTTGTACACCTGTCTTGTTTGTGGAGCAACTTTTTTTTTTTTTTTATTGTGCATAGGTTTGTAGGTGTGTACTAGGCTAATGGCCCTGGGGCCTTTACAAGCCTAGCCATAGGATTACCCAGGCATACTGCCACCGGACCTTACTTCCCAGTGCCTCTCTAGTAGCCACCCCGGGGTGAATTTTCTGTTTATCATCCACTCCTCAACATTTCTCTTGAGGGTTAGCGAGGTGCTCTGCTTGACATGTATGGGAAGTCAGTTCCAAAGCATGGGCAGTATCTGGGTTATGAACCTGTCCCTCCAGCATGTTCTGTTAATTGTGGTAATGAGGTTGAGGTCTCTGGAGCATGTGGTGCAGAGGGATTAGGATTTCTTTAGATGTATTTCTAACTGAGCTGGGTCAGACATGGCTTTAAGTCGAGCAGAGATTGCCATAAGTAGGCGATATGAGACAGAGAATAGTTGGGAGTTTTTTTGTTGGTCCATATAGGACAAGTGTTTTAAGGCCTAGGATCCTCTTTGTGAGGTAATTTTATGGCCTCTCCATTTGTTGCAGGTGTCTAGTGAGGTACATGCCAAATGGGGCATTGTATTCGATGATTGGCCTAATGAAGGAAGAGTAGAGGGAGACTATGACCTCTTTCTTCCTGGATGCAAAACCCTTCATAATGAGATGTGCCATATAGGACTTTCTGACCACAGTGGCATTGTGGTGATTAAAAGAGAGGTTGCTGTCAACCTGTGTTCCCAGATCTCTTATGTCTGTGTTCAATGGACTACCATTAGTGTGGTAATTCATGGAAACCGGGTTTTTCCCAAAGGGGATGACACTTTTTTTTGGCTTTGAGCTTAAGGCCATGGTTCCGACACCAGTAGTTGGTCACAGTGAGGCCAATTCTGTAGGATGTCAACATCACTTGGGGAGTTAATAGCTCTCAACTTGCAATAGTCTGCGATCTTTGTCAGCCAGAGTCCCTTTGTGTTTGCCTGGATTTCAGAGAAGTAGATACCGAACAGGAGACTAACCAGGACAGAACCCTGTGGGACTCCACTCGTGATTAATCGTCAGTCTGACTTGGAGTCAGAACTTAGTGTGAAAGTAGCTATCTGTGAGCCAGTTTGCAACCCACCTAGTGATATAGGGGTTGATCCCAAGCTTAGTGAGTTTTTCTATGATTCCTGAGTGGGGAATAGTATAAAAAGCCTTTGCTAGATCAAGGTAGGCTGTATGAACCACTTTGCCTTCATCCACAGCTCTGCTGACTGACTCAAAGAAGTCTACCAAGTTGATCTGGCATGATCTACCCTTCACAAAACCAAACTTGTGTGGGATCCAGAGTTTTGAGACTCCCTATATCCTTGTTAAGTCCATGATGATGCGTTCCACAACTTTGCATATCGGGTTCCCAGGGTCTGTAGTTGCTCCTCCTTTGTGGCGAGGGATGACTGTAGCAATGCACTATTTGGCAGGGAATTGAGTTGAACAGGGCACACAGGTGAGGTGCCAGTTTACTCTGTAGTTCATGTATAACACAACCAGGGATATTGTCAGGTCCCATAGAAGCTGTATTCTTGGCCTTGGACAGTGCTGTTTTTACCTGTGCAGCAGTAATACTGGGTGCCTGGCAATCTACTGGTATTGTGATTGGTCCTTTGGGGGGGTAAAGTTGGCACTGACATATGTCTGCCAGTCTACTGGCCATCTGTTGGCTCTGTATATGAGGTACCATTGTGCAGTAGCTCAGAGCAAATCTGGGCATTGCTGTGGAGATTCTTTACATAACTTAGTATAGACAATCATAAGGTATTCTATATCTGCTGCAATTCTGTTGTCATACCTAGCTTTAGAGGATTTGATGAGGGATCTCAACGTTTTGTTGAGGCAGGTAAGGGAGTTTTTCCAGTCTTTGGACTTCACCTTATTCCGCATCAGTTTGCTCTTTCTGTTGTAGAGTTTATGGCAGGGGACCACCAGATCCTCCTCATTTTTTTTGGAGGAGAGTGTCTTGGTTCTATTGGGTATGGCGAGATCCATGCATTTGAGTACATGTTCGTATAGTGCACTATGATTCTGCAATCGCACAACTCTTCTCCATTTGCATGGGTGCTGTGAAGTTGGCCACCTCTGTTTTTTAGGATCCCAAAGGTTAGCTTTGGAGAATTTTTTTCGTAGTGGTTACCTTTGCTTGGGGGGGTGGGTGGATTTCCAAGATTAATTTGTGGTCTGAGCTAACCAGGAAGGAGCGGACTATTGCTGTAGAGCAACAGTCTCCCACGTTCGTAGTGACCAGGTCAAGGATGTAGCTACCTCTAGTGGGGGCAAGAGCGAGCTGGTCCAGGGCATTGGAATTAATGAACTCCAGGAAACATTGGGCAAGTGTATTGGTACACCAGTAGTTTTACCCAGTTAATGGAGGGGTAGTTGAAGTCGCTTGTAAGAGAGTGTTAGGTTGGACCCTAATATTCTTCAGGGTGCATAGGAATGTGGAGTGCGAGTCTTGGGACATGGTTGGGGACCTATAGCAGGCTATGACCTGAATCGCTGTCTTACCAATGTTAGCTGCACCTGAAATATCTCTGCATTATGTTGGTCTACCATTCTGGAGGTGTGTGCATCCTGTATGACTGTGGAAACGCCTTTGTCTTTGGAGCTTTGGTCTAAGTTCTGGGGCCAAAAGGTGTGGAATGAGTTTTATAGTCTGGTAGTGCAGGGGTGCTTTCTGCTGCCTTGAACCAGGTCTCTGTTACAACACAAATGTTTATGTTCTCCATTTAAATGAATGCCTTGAGTGAGCTCATTTTTGAGGTTTAGACATATAGCGTTGAACAACATGACCCTCGGGTTGCATTTGTTTGTAGCTGTTACGGTGGTAATTTGGTCTTTGGAACACTGCCTAAAAAAAGGCACTATAGGGGGTGGCAAGATCCTTGGCCAGTATCTGGAAGCCCAGGGGTGACAGATGCAGGCCATCTCTGGCAAAGCATAGAGGTCTGTCAGTTATGTCATCCCAGGCAGATACTGGATCCCCTTAGAATAACACCAGAAACTTGGCCAGTTGTTGAAATCAATCATTTTCTGCTTGTACTGTCATGTCATTCTGGGTGATGGTAGGATGCTGCTTAGGGCTAGGGTCATACCCTCCTGGGCTACATAATCTGAGAGCTCCTCCATGTCTCATGTAGTCCAGGGAGGTAGTCTCGGGTCACTCACACCCACATGTACAATGACAGTCATATTTGTACCCGTGCATGTGTTGTGGGATCCTGGCACCTTACCGGCAGCTGTTAGTTTCTCCTTATTCAACTTAGTGAGCGGAACATGAGTGTGCCTCACTATCAAGTCACCTATAACTAGTGTGTTGGGCATGCTGTTTTGCCTTAGGGGCTTTGAGTGGCACACTGTTTAGGAGAGTTTCATTAGTGTGTTGTGGTAGAGTGCATTTTTGCCTTGGAGGGCTCTGCTGCTTGGGTAGATTTTTGAGAGCCTCCGCTAAGGTGTATGGTTTGTGTTTTTATGTGAAGGCAGTGCTGGTGTGTGTTCTGGAGGTGTGTTGCAAGTGTTGACCTCTTGACCAGTTATTCTGGTCTTGGCTGGAGAGTGTTAGGCTTTCAGTTTGGATATACAAGTGCATCTCTCGCAAGTCTGAGTCTTGGAAGGTAAGAGGAGAGGTTTGTCTGTGTACATGAGGCAGTTGCTACATTCCCTCAGGATGCCCAAGTTAATAGGAGATAGCACAGGGAACTGACCTTTAAACTGGCAAGGTGGGCATTGATAAGTACTAGAGTTGTTTCCTTGTAGAAGGTTTACTGCTGGTAGCACTTGTGTGGTACAATAATTGCAACAAGAAGTCTGGTAAAGTGCTAGACTAATAAGCTAGTATAAGAGCAGGAAAGGAGAGAACTAGTAGATCTAAGGGAAAAAACTGAAGAGCAAACTTTAACACAGATCAAATATACAGTATGGGCAGGCAACTTCAAAGCCACAAAGTATAAGGACAAGATAACAATAGGGAGGAGGGGGTGGGAAACTATTACAGCTATTAGCTGTAGCCACTAAATTAAAGTTTTTAAATAGATAAAGGAGCAAGGAGACTCTAGAGAATGCTTTTAACTGCAAACAAATCAGTTGTGATACCAGACTAGAATGCAGAAACCTCAAAAAATAAATGCACAGAAAAGCACAGCTACAGCACTCGCAAGCAGAAAATACAACTCTCAATATGAAAAAGTTTACAGTTAAGTAATTCATTAAACATGCAATTAGGGTAATAAAACTGTATCTAGCAATGAAAAATACTGTTAAAACAGTATAAAACGGTACATAAATGCAGTGAAACAGTAAAAAATCTTTAACAGTGCAAAATGTAATAGATTAACTATATAGCACAATTACAAGCATTACAGAAGTGCAATTCAATGAAATAAGTGTAAGAAATAACTTGTCCTGCTCTTGGAATCTTAAGGTATTTTTGCTTAGTCTCAGTAATGAATCACAATCCACAGCCTGGTAATACAAGTTGAAGCCTGCATTGGGTGGTGTGATGACCTAACTCGGGCAGCCATTTGATGTGGTTCTCTGCATATCTTTGTCAGTGTCATCAGTAACTCTGAGCAGTAACCTTTTCCATGTCTGCAGCCAGGAGCATGTACTGTGGGAGATTGCACAACTTCAGGAGGATGATGTGCCTTCCCCCACCCCCAGGGTGCAATACCACACAATTCATGTAAGCGAGGGGTTGAAAAAGGCTTGCCTCACCTTGCAAAATGCAAACAAGGGGTTGAAAAAGGCTTGCCTCACCTTGAAAAATGCAAGTCATGTTTTGATAGTTATGTGCTTTTCATCGTTGACATAAGCTGATTAGGTAATAATCTGTACTTGGTCATTTGTTTTGATTACCAGGTAAATGGACTGGTTGTGTCTGATCCTTTTCAGATGCAGCCTGGGTTCCTAGGGCACAAGTGAAAATACGCAACAAGGGAATAAGAGATTACACTTGCTTATGAGCCAAAGATTAAAATGTGAATTGAAAAGAACTTGATTACTGTGTGTGTGTGTGTGTGTGTGTGTGTGTGTGTGTGTGTGTGTGTGTGTGTGTGTGTGTGTGTGTGTGTGTGTGTGTGTGTGTGTGTGTGTGTGTGTGTGTGTTTTCTGTAAAACACAGAAATCCACTTGTTTGAAAACTTAACAGTGGAATTTCAGTTGCGCGAAAGTGCACTTTCACAAAGAATGGTTCAACGAACCGTTAAGGAAAACAGGTGCCAAAGCACACTACAGTAAGGAAAGGGAATTTACTCGTTTCCCCACTGTAGTATGATCTCTGAGTTGGTATATTTAAGTGGGGGGGGGTGAAGGGTGCAGGGGGGCCTTGCAAAAACAATGTTTCTGTGTTGCTTATTGGTTCGTTGAATCGATGATCGCAGTGCACTTTTACTTAAGTGCACTTTAGTGCAACCAAAATTCCACTGTTAGTTTGCGAAGTGGAATTTCGGTGTTTTACAGTAGACCCATATATATATAATATAATATGCGGTTAATTTTAGTAGTTCAACAGTATAACATCATGTAACTTTTGGGAATATGTCAGACATGTTGCATCATTGCTTGTGTGAATGAGAGGATAGTGGACAGCCACCTAGGGTCAAGTTATGATAATATGCTTAAACTGCAGCTACAGTTCAAAGGATGAAAAAGCATTTTTGTATACATCTTGTGCAATTACATTCTGTTCATCTTAAAATAAGATTTTCTGTTCTTGCAGGCTGGAAAAGGAATCCTCCGTACAATGAGAGCTTCCAATAATGCCGTGGCTGATCTTGTTCCAGTAGATGTAGTTGTAAATACAATTCTTGCAGCAGCGTGGTACTCAACTGTTCATAGATACAGCATGTGAGTCTTGTCTTATTTGCTTGGTTTTATTGGTTACTTGGGGTGACCATATTAGTGCTTATAAACTTTGCTGTTTATCAGCTGAAGAGAGAGGGTAAGTAAACCTCATTGCACTGATCAAGATCTCACTGATGAGATTTATAAAAGTCAGTGACAATAAGAATGTTTGAGTTTGTCTGCAGTCCTCACTAATTTTTGAATTAAACATTTGTACTTTGCTTTTGGGGACACACACTTCATTGGATGTCTGATAAGCAAGCATACTGGATTAGGGTGGGTACTGTCAAGTTGTAAATGGACATATGGCCCAGTTGCCTTGTAGTTTTTTTATAATGGCTATAGGTGTCTTGCTGATGTGAGGGATGCTATGTCATGTGCTTGGACCCCTGTGGAAAGCATACTAGTAGTTGATATCAA
>NC_056729.1:1366173029-1366219342 GCF_019279795.1 Protopterus annectens | reverse complement strand
GTTGCTAAAGTTCTACAAGAGTTGTTGGTGTTATTTACTATTTTATTCAATGCTTTTATTGTCACGAAGTTCATTTCTTAGATATATATATATATATATATATATATATATATATATATATATATACATACACACGCACATAGTTGCAAGACTATGTGCATTTGTATTCGTGTATGTGTGTGAGTGTGGTTATTTGCATTTGTGTGTCTGGTGTAATGTAACACATGCCTACATGTGTATAATGTGGTTTAATTTCAGAATTGTGAACACCAGAATAAAATCCGGTCATTCCTGCGAATCACAACTCAAACCCGAATGGAATATATTCCGAATTTGTAGATTCTGTATTTTTTGACATATTCCTTCCCTGCTGCTTGCTGAACACCAACAGAAGTTTAACATTTAATTGGTAAATACGTATTGCACAACTCAGAAATGCCAGTTTTTGCAGGGGGTTAACCCCCCTGCCAATAATATATTCCAACTCCGTGATCCCACTACAGTGGGGAAAAGGGTTTTTACCCCCGATCCCAACTGTACTGTGATCTGTAATCCTGTTGCCAATGACAATGGTATGAATGCACTGTGGCATTCACGAAACTGCACACTGACACTGGTGCAGGTTAGAAGAAACTGGAATCTTCCAACTGTTTGACATTCCTATTTTCTTCTAACCTGTACTCGTGGTTTTGACAGTAAACCTGTATATGTATGAATGTAGGTTTGTAATTGTGTTTATTTCTATGGATCCCTTTCTAAATCATGAATCCCATACCGCCAAATATCAGAATGTAGAGACAATAAAAGACGAAGACTTAGTCACAAATGGCTGTTTTTTCTCAGGGAAAGGAAATGCTTGTCCATCATGAAAGTTAAACATCAAACGCAAAAAGTAACAAACAAGTGAAAACAAAAACCAGAAGGCAAAATTACCCTGTACTTGTGAACGCCAAGGGAATTCTCGTGTAGTCCACAGTTTTAAATTCTCCACACTCAAATGGCTGCTGTAGACAGAATCCAGGATAAAATCAGTTATGTTGGATACTAAATAAATGTCCACAAAGAGGTCCTATGTGACAAGATATCCGTATGAATCAAGTAGGAAAAAAGATTTCTCCAAAAGCTTTATTGAACCAATAATGTGAAGTGCTTTTCGCCCTACTAGTAGTGGGACTTCAGACAAACAGACAAAAACCAAGGTTTAAATACTGGTTTTGGCGCCAAAAAGGTGCTGTTGCTAGGTTACAGTAATGTGCTTCAGTTAGTTAAAGGTATAGTGTCCTAACAACTAATGAGATGAATCTATGAATGAATTTAAAACAAAATCAACAAAGTCACATTAGAACTACAATATTCTGGTCAAAATCCCACCTAAAACACATACCTAACTACAAAGTCTAACAAAAGTCATAAATATATGTTCAGGATATACAGTGACACCTGAACAAAGAACTATTAAATAGTGCAATTAATGTAGCCAGGTCATGTAGAAAGCATGTGTATTGTAATTGTAAAAGAAATATGGTAAAAATATATATGCTAACATGTAAACAATAAATTTAAAATCAAACAGCAACTAGTAAACCTATATAAAGGTAAAATGCAAGGTTACTACGCACAAATTACTCCATAAGTGCGCGGTAATGTACAGAAATTCACTCCAAAAAAATTTTACCTTATTGTAGTTCTAATTTGACTTTGTACCATCTTTCAATAGCAATTTCCCACAACGATATCTTTCTTTTTCGTAACCACTCTTCTCTTTGTGATTTATATATGTATTCAGTGCTCAAATTGAGTAACTTTTGTACATACTGGTTTTTGTTTGTTACTGCTCATTCCTTAGTCTGAAACGTGTAGTAATATATAGATGTGATTTGTACTACCATATATACTTTATATATTTTTATATTTGTTTTATATTAAGTATTTATTTAGATACTGTAATAATGACATCTTAGCGATGCCTTTAATCTTTTTAATGGTTCTGAAGTTTTGTTGATTTTGTTTTAAATTCATTCATAGATTCATATCATTAGTTGTTAGGACACTATACCTTTAACTAATTGAAGCACAGAACTGTAACCTATCAACGGCACCTTTTTGGCCCCAAAACCAGTATTTAAACCTTGGTTTTTGTCAGAATCTGTTTGTCTGAAGAAGTCCCACTACTAGTGGGACGAAAAGCGCTTCATAGTATTGGTTCAATAAAGATTTTGGAGGAATCTTTTTTACTATTTGATTCATACGGCTATCTTGTTGCATAGGACCTCTTTGTGGACATTTATTTAGCATCTAACAGCTGATTTTATCCTGGATTCTGTCTACAGCAGCCATTTGAGAGTGGAGAATTTACAAGTGTGGACTATACAAGAATTCCCTTGGCGTTCACAAGTACATGGTAATTTTGTCTTCTGGTTTTTATTTTCACATGTAAGTTAAACATACCGACCTAATTATAAACCAACTAGCTTGGGGGGGGCTGAACCCCCCACACCCCTCCAGCTATGAGATGTACGCACATTATTTCCAAATGCAGCTCTCTGCATCAAGTGCAATTTCTCTTAAGAGCACACAGACCACAGTCGGTCTGGGGCTGGTTTCACCCTCTTTCTCCAGATCCACAAGAAGACTTGCCACTGGCACAGCTGTAGAGTTGAGATTTCAGCTGAGTGGCCTTTTCAAGACCTCCAGCACCCTCTAGCCTACATGTGCTTCTTGCTGCTGCCCAAGTAGGTGACACACACCTGGGGAAGGTTGGCACAGGTTTGCTAGCTATGTCTGCCTTTTACCCGGACTATAATGTAGTTATCACTGCCATCAGCCAATTGCTTATCAGCTACTTTAAAGCCCTTAAAGGGTGTCTAATCTTTTTATGTAATATTAATGCAAATGGTAGTTTGATCAATAGCAGGTCTATTAGGAATGGCCCCCACACCAAATACGTGTAAAATTACTCTCAAAACTTAAATATCTCTAGACAGATTAGCCGTAATGAAAGATTTTAATGTATTTAATGATAAAGAACAAGATAATACTCTTTATATATTCACAGTGACATCAGAGTCCAAAATCACAGGAATTATTTAAAACATTGTAGGACAGTCTCATAGAAAAATATATAAACTAAGCTTTGCTTTATTCCTGACTTTATCAAAGAAAATTATACTATTCTCTACTAACTTCATCAGAGCAAGGCAGATGTTGATGACTGGATCTTCTAGTTGTTGGGTAAAAGACAGAATGCCTTGTGTCACTCAGAGACCTCTCAGATTAGTATCTCAAATATTGCTGCTGTGATAGCTTGACATCATTTCTTGTCATCGGACTCTATCCCAGGTGAAAACCCTACTACTGAAGCTTGGCAGTATTTAGCATCTACCTGTGAAAACACATACCTTAGATCTTTGGAAGATGTTAAGTCATAAAATAATTGCATTCCTTACTACTTTCAGAGGTAGTAATTAGTTTGTTCTGAAGACAGTCCAGAAAGCTTTTCAGAGGTAGTAATTGGTTCGTTCTGAAGACAGTCCAGAAAGATTTCAGCGCAGACTGTCTAGCTGCATTGAAAACTAAAAGATACCATCTTTTATGACCTAGCCATAAAGTAATTTAATTTCAGCTATTTTTCTGAAATTAACCTGTATTCCAGTTTCACTGTTAAAATTTATACATTTAAGCAGTTGTAATAGTGCATGTACATTTTTATTTCTTTTCTTTTCCAGTAGGCCGCACTGTGGTTGTATTTCAAGCACACTGCACAATACCTTCTCAACACAAACACCTGTATAGAGCAGTCTTGAGATATACATGACATACAGTTCTAATACATTTGTAACGCAAGAGACCTTGGGACACAGGACACAGGTGGACAGTAGTCTCTCCTTTGATCACATCGCCATAGTGGTCAGGAAATCCTTCTACTTGGCACACCTCATCACAAAAGGTTTCTCATCTAGAAAGAGGTCATTGTTCCCCTCTACTCATCACTCTTTGAACCATTATAGAGTACAACGTCCCTTTTGGTATGTACCTCACAAAACATCTACAACAACTGGAAAGACTGCAAAAATACCTCACAGAGGATTACTGGCCTCAAACAGATGCCTTACGCAGACAGACTCAAAAAACTCCAGTTTTACTCCGTCGCATATCGCCTACTCAGAGGTGATCTCTGCCTAACATACAAAGCTGTGTCAAACCCAGTGCTGTTGGACATGCTCTACTTAAAAAATCCCAATCCCTCCGAGCTACACGCTCTAGGGGACCTGAACCTTGTCACCATAATAAACAGAACATGCCGGAGGGATAGATTCCTGTCCCAGAGACTTCACGTACTCTGGAACAGACTTTCCTATCTATGTCAAACAGAGCTCCTTATTAGCACTCTTCAAGAAAATTCTTAACGAGTGGATGGGTAATATGAAATTCATCCTGGGATCACTTCTGTGGTTCTGCTTGACAAGGGCACAGGAAAATAATTTTCTTGGGTGATGAAAGCCAGGGTACCTTTTTGGTTAGGCTTGTATAGGCCGTACGGCCAATAGCCTAATACCTACCTATGACCAAGCATCCTACATCATTTTGATGTTCACCAATGACATAATTTACAAAATTCCAGACAGCTGTGCTGGCAGTATCTCCCTTTGTCACACTTTGGTACAAGACACTGACATTTCTCAGCACATCTATTAAAGAAAAAACATTTCAAAGACTGGGCTTGCAGATTTGCTGTAGAAACATTTGTGAGAATTGGATCATAAGTCAGACCTACTGGTGGAAGAAACAAGTTTATAAACTAGGGGATATAATCAGTTAAAAGGTTTAGAGAGAATAGTAAAGATAAAATCTCTCAAGAAAAAGCTTCAGCTCCGGAGACTGATTCAATTCAGACAGGCTAAAGAGAAAAATTAATGAACACCCAAAAACCATTGGTGAATATAAGGAGGGCTGTACTGAACATCTGTTTGTAATCGAAGAGCCCAGAAACTAATGGCGTACGGGTTAAGAAATACGAAAGATGAAAGAACAAGTGAGCTAAGGAACCCAATGATGAGATAAATCACAAGGTGTTCTAAAGAAATGAAAACTGTTTAAGGAATATTTCTCCTCACACTCCTCCCTCCCTTTTTTATTACACCCTACTATTCCCCTTTGACATCTACTGCATCACTTCCTTGATTTTTCTCTCCCTGCTTTCATCCCCTTTCACATCACATTCTGTATCTCCCACTACCCAGCCACAGACCATACACTGGTGCATTACAGCCTTGGTTTCATAGAAGTGTACTAAGCTTTTGCCCCAAGAACCATTTTAAACCTAGCCAAGCTTACCCCAGGTTTTACCAAATTATTGACGTGCCAATACACCATGCCTTTTATGGTTACAGTACAGGCTTGTACACACCAAGCAATCATAGGCTGCCCCTTGTCTATTAGGAACATAGGTGCCAAACCAGGAATAGATGTGAGATTTCCTATCCATTGGTCCAAGTTGTTTGAATAGGATTAGGGATAAGTTGTGCTGCATATGGATGGGAAGCCTGTTCCAGAGAAGTTCAAAGGTTGGTACTAGGCTATCGGCCCTAGGACCTATACAAGCCTAGCCATAACAATTCCCTGGCTATTTCTTCCCACAATATTTACTTCCCTGGAACCCTGTCTAGCAAGGGTGATTGACTTGATCCCAGGGGTGAATTTCCTTTCTCCCATCCAATCGTCAAGGTTCCTTTTGAAGAGGGACAAATAGGTGCTCTGCTTGACGTGTATGGGCAGTTTATTCCAGAGTCTGATGAGTCTCTGGGTCAGGAACCTATCCCTCCAGCATGTTTTGTTCATTGTGATGACAAGGTTTAGATCCCTGGCACATGTGGCTCTGAGGGATTGGGATTTCTTTAAGTGTAGCATGTCCAACAGCTCTGTTTGACATGGCATTGTATGTTAAGCAGAGATTGCTTCCGAGTAGACTATATGCAGCAGAGTATAGCTGGAGTTTTTTTTATGGTCAGCATAGGGCATTTGCTTTAGGCCTGTGATTCTTTTAGTGAGGTATTTCTGCGGCCTTTCCAGTTGTTGCAGATGTCTTGAAAGGTACATACCAAACTGGGTGTTGTATTCTATAATGGGTCTAATGAGGGATGAGTGCAGTAAGGACAATGACCTCCTTGAAAAGCCGTTAGTGATGATGTCACACAGGATTTCCTGACTGATGTGGTTATCAAAGGTGAGACCACTGTCCACCTGTGTCCCTAAGTCTCTTATCACACTTTCGGTGTTTAGTGTACTGCCACCTTCATGGTAATTCATGGGTACGTGTTTTTCCCCAAGGGGATAACTATGCATTTCTTGGCTCATTGTTCATCTTTGAGACGCACAGTGGTCCCTTCAACATGCACTGTCTGTTGTAGATGAGGTTTGGGCCCTCTGAGAATAGATATTTCTGATGTTTTGCTCATGGGTCAAGCATACCTTTGACTAGAAACAAACAGGGTGTAAAAACGTGGTCTGCTATTGGGGTTAGTTTCTCTAACCCTCAGCGATACTTTTCAAGGAACCATAAGGTAGGGAAGTATCTCATTTTTTGTAAGTCACCGCAACCTTTCCAGGTCACTCCAAGTGACTGTTCTTGTCCCAGTGCAGAGGGGGCAACTGCAATGGTTATCACCTATGGGTCAAGGGAGGTGCGCAGAATCAGAGTTTTTGATGGGCATTCTGCAGGATGCCTATCCAGTGCCCTTGAAGGGTTGCCTGACTGATGTATTCTGGAGGCTTGCTTTCCACCCAGCTGCTTGAGAGGCCATCACAGATGCTTTAGTGTGCTGAGTTATGTCCAAGAGGTTGTATAGTTCCCTTTTTTTTCACCTCAAAATAGTCCTAAAAATCCCTTCCTGGCATGCCACCCATCAGTGAAGCAGCAGTGGAAATCTAAAAACTGAGTCATCCAAGAGATCCCAGCAGACCAACAAGGATCTGTGGTCTACCCAAGATTCATTCTTGTCCAGTAGAGAAAAAAAGACCTCTGGCCCATTTTGGATCTCTGCAAATTGAGGAGTTTATAAATTAGACAATATTCCAGTTGGTCACTATAACAGTGGTGTTCCATGAGGCTCCAGTGCCTTTGGCTGGAAGCCAGTCATCAATTTCAAGCATTGCCTTTTTTCTCACCACTCCTTCCTTGTTTGCCAAATGCATGGCAGTAGTAGTAGCCTGGCTTAGGCTGTGTGGGTGTTGGGTCTTTCCCTAACAGGCTGACTGGCTCCTGACTGCTTCCATGAGGACATTCCTGATCAAAGCTTTTAGATTCCTTGCTCCAGCTGTCTGTCTTTGGGCATCACAGTAAATTACAAAATGTCCAGCCTGGAGCCGTTTTTTTTTAGTACTGGAATTTATTGCTTACCTTTTGGATGCACTTAAGCAGCCAACCAAAGTACCACTCTCCAGACTAAAAATCTCTTTCCTCAGGCTCACGTCTCCACAGTTTAGTGTTTCTTTGTTCATATGGCCACTTTTATGTCTAGTTCTTGTGGCAAGATTCCATATTTGGGTACTCCAGTAGACTTCTCAGCTAAGTGGTCTGACTAACCCAGTGAATTTCCCAGTTTCTCTTGCAGACGTCAGTCACCACCACATTTGGTAGTGGTTGGAATCTCCTCTGGTTGCAGCAGGCCAACCTTGTGATGTTCCCCATCCTCCCAGTGTGACCATAGAGGTTTGGGGGGGGGGCATTTCATGAACTCAGCCAGTTGTCACATTCCTGTCTTAAACATGAGGATGGTTCTAGTGTTGCAGGTCTTTCAGGACCTTCTCTCCAAGGGTGTGATCACTCTGCAGACTGACAAATACATCAGTGGTAAGCAAGGAGGAACTCTGTTCTGGTCTGCGTTGAGAGTTCATGAGAGTTTGGCAGTCCTCAACATTCTGACTGCAGTGCACATCCCAAGGAATTATCCTTGTGGACAGCTGGAGTAGGCTGAATCTCACAATTGGTCTCTGAACTCTTGAGATAGCAGTGTGGATTTTCAGTCCTTGTGTCACTTCCTGTTGTAATCTGTTTACTTCCTCATACAACACAGAAATGCAGCTCTTTTATGGTGTGATCCTTCCAGGGGAACATTAATTATGGGAAGCTCTTCTGCATGCTTGTTCCCAAAGTCTTCTGCAAGTCTATCCTCCGGACAACTCTGATGTAATTTCTTCAGAAGGCAGCTCAGTCTAAAGTGACTGTGATCCTTGCAGCCCTGTTCTGACTAAGAGATTTGTTTACCCTTTCTTTGGCCCTCCCCTACTTTACCCATCCTGAATATTGGGCCCTGTTCTGGGTCTTATTACGTGTCGGTTAGGCCTACATCACCTGAAACTTCGTTCCCTCAAACTGGTTCTCGAGTCCAATGGTGGCCAAAATCCCAGACTGGGTTATTCATCTTTTCTTCCAGAAGCCTTCCACTAAAAAAATTTACGTTAGTAAGTGGAAAAATTTATCTGTATGGGCCTCTGTCAAGGATTTGGATGCGTCTTCTGCACCCTTGGATGCTATCCTGGATTTCCTGGCTGATTTTTCATTCTTGTTTCCATTGTTCGACCATAAAGTTCAGTCAGTTGCCATTTCTAACCTTCACATTCCACTAGCCATTACATCAGTAGCGGCCTTTAAGATTTCCAGGGCTTTTTTGAAAGAATCCTTTTAATGTCCACCTGTTTGTGACCCAGTACCTTCTTGAGATCTCCATCTGATCTTGCATGTTCTCACTAGACTATTTTTGAAAAGACAGCTGCAGTTTCTTTGAAGCTGTTTTCTGTTAGCTGTTAATCAACAAGGAGGGTGTCTGAGCGTCTAGTACTATCCTGTGTTGCCCCTTCTGTGATTTTTCACAAGGACAAAATCACCTCAAGGACAAACCCTTCAGTTATACCTAAGGCAGCTAGAGTCTACTCTAATCTGAATGAGCCAGTTCAGTAACTAAGGGAGAATGGTTGTTTGTGCCATTGTTTGGATTTTTACTGGCAGTTGAGATTGTTGGGACAGAACAAAAGTGCAGAAAATCTAACCAGCTTTTTTTTCCCCAAAACACAACTTGGCAAGCCTGTGTCCAGACTGACCCTGTCAAGATGGTTTTGCAATTGCATCTCCTTTGCATACTCCCTAAAAACTAAATTTTGCCTATTAAGCCTAGGGCACATTCCACTTTTTGCTTGAGCATTGATTGATGTGTGGAGCATGTACTTGGCCTAACACTCATTACCTTTGTGCCCCATTACAAATTGGGCATACAGTCTGTTTACAGAATCCTTTGATTTCACCAGCCTGGAGATCTTACTGGCTGTGGACTTGTATCCCAGATGTTTAGATGAATGGAAGAGAAAACATCTAAGTTATATACTTTCTGTAACAATAGGTCCGTGTGTTCCATCCTTCCTCCCATGCCCCATCCAAGTTCACTATTGCTCATGGCTCCTGGGTGGTTGTGTGGACTTCACTCTAAGCTATTGGTGAGAGGGCCCCTTGATCCCCTTCATGTATATAAAATTGCTGTACCTTCGTCCATTCTAGGAGCAGTAATGAGGCAAAACTTGAGAATCAGAGCAGGGGGTTATGGTTTTGTTAATCTGTAGTTCTTGAACTGTGGAAAATTGAATCTTTTCAAACTGTTTTGTAAATGTATAAATAGTAACATACCCTTTTATCCTGCAAAAAACAGATTTTGGGTCCCAGTCCAGGGCTTAGGAGTTAGCATAATAGTTAATGCATTTATTTTACAGATAAAGTACAGGGTTTGATTCTCACCCTTGGTCTCTGGTCATTGGCTAGCTGTGCAGTAGTCTGCAGGCTGGATTGCCTGGTAGTTTCGTAGGAACATGTAAGAACTTTAAATATTTCCAGTCCTTTGGCCTGATTCACAGTGATGCTTTAAATTCTCATGACATGAACTGTATTGAGCTGTTTGATCCTTACTCATGTCCTAGCACTCATCCCAAAACTGGCACGGATTTGTAGGTCTTCTTACCAGTTTAACTTCTGTTCTATTTGCACAAAACTGGTTGTAGTGGTTTACCTTTATAGTGCTGAAAGCACGTCCGACAAACGTGCATATACGCAAACCATTTCCATGAATTTCGTCCGGCCAAATTCTCAACTTCAAAGAAACAGCGAAAGTCGACATTTCTGACTGCTCCACAGCTGAAACGAGTGCTACCATGGGTCAAAAAGGGGGAGAGATTTTATTTGGAACGTCGTTCGCAGTTTTGTGAAGTCTCTTATTGCAGTTCACGAAAGCTGTTTCTGGGATGTGGCTGTCGGCAGTATAAAGGTAAACTGGTTGTAGTACATTTAGATGTCACAAGGGGCTTTGATAAGTTATATTATAGTCATAAAAATATGAAGTTAAAGTATAAACAACTGCACAGTGTTAAGACTGTTAATTTGCAGATCCCAAGTTGATTTTTATATAGAGTTGTCAGTGGATTCCAGTAAAATCGTGTATGCCCCATGGGTTGTACTTCAGAGTAACCATATTTAACTTGGCGCTGTTGTCTCTATTCCAGTTGCATATAAATGTAGGGAAAGTAAGTAATTTGATAAAATTAATGTTGTGGCAGGATGTTTATTTGAACCAGTATGTCTGATGTTGTCCATGTCACTTTTTCTCACTCTTGGGTCTTGGATCCGACATTGGATTCGAGCCGGCACTTCACAGATTGCTTCAATGCTTAAGCTCCTCCCACTCCCATGTTCCCTAGCTGCCCTCTAGCCCCTCAGATCTCATTTGCCGCTTTCAGCTACAGACGTAGGTTTGTTGGCTTGGCTCCTGTTCTGGGATAAGTAGATTATTTTTCCTTACTTTTTGACTAGTTTTTGGGCTAGTTTTATTGGTACTGTAGTCAGTTTAGTTTTTTGAGCTTTCTGATAGCAGTAGTTTTATCCCTCCCCTCCCAGTTCGTTGGTTTTGTTGAGTTCTGTTTTGGCACCCTTTTCTTGTAGTGTTACTGTAGTTTTTCCTTTCTTAGTATGATTGCCTTTCTTATGCCGCGGTGGTACGGCGGTAGCATTGTTACCTCACAGCAAGAGGTTCTCCCATTCGATTTTCTGCTGAGCTTGGGAGTGCCTTCTGTGTGGAGTCTGCATGTCCTCCCCGCGGTTAGGTAGCGTTTGAAAGAAATGTATGTGTAAATGGGCATGCCGTTGAAGGTTGGGCGCCGAGCTGGCACCTCTGCGTTTCGTAAAAATCTACTGCTAATCATTAGCGGACTGGAGTTCTGCTGTGGTCACCCCTTACTGGGAAAAGCCAAAAAACAAACAGTATGATTGCCTTTCTTTTTCTAAACGTGTGTGTGTGTACAGCTTGCTTCCTCTGGTTTGACCTTGGCTTGTTTCATCCTCTGAGTTAGCTTGTTCCTTAGGCTTAGGTGTCATGTCTGACAAGCCCATAGGCTTTAAGCGGCACTCCTCATGCGGTCGGAAGATGTCTGTTTCTGATTCTCATGAGGAGTGCCTTTACTGTTTGGGCAATGACCACCTGGAGGATGAATGCAACACTTGTGCCGCATTCAACTCCAGGGCTTTGGTTGAGAGCCAAAACAAACTCT
This sequence comes from Protopterus annectens, assembly GCF_019279795.1. Taxonomy (NCBI): domain Eukaryota; kingdom Metazoa; phylum Chordata; order Ceratodontiformes; family Protopteridae; genus Protopterus; species Protopterus annectens. The sequence goes on along the minus strand of NC_056729.1, from coordinate 1,366,207,762 downwards.
TGTTGAAAGGGGTGGCTCAGTCCCCTGCCAGGTCTGGACCCGCTGAGTGCAAAAGGAAGGCCCCCCTGTCTTCGGGGTCTTCTGCTAAGAAAATGAGACTCTGATCCTAGTGTCTTGGATCTGTCCCCATTCTCTTCTTGGTCAGATCTGGTATTCTCAAATCCCAAGATTTGTGACCATGGATCTGTGGCTTCCCCTCTTAAGCCTTCGGGTCCGAGGTCTCAAATAGACCCTGGGATCCAGGGTCTCTGGTCCGAGGCCTTCAGATCTGGCAGGATCTGGACCAGCCACAGATCTGGCTTCCGATCGGGAAATGTGGGATCCAGGCCTTCGGGTCCTACTTTATCTTCTGATCCGAGGAAGTCTGATTTGGGATCAGTGTTAGATCCCACTGTTGTTATTGAGGACTACACTTGGGCACTGGCTTGGGGCAGTCTCCTATTGTCTCCAAGCACAGAAGCCGTTCTTTATAGGAAGGCCCAAGGGATCCAGGCACTCATCCCCAGCTAGGCCCTCCACTTCCTCCAGATCCTCCAGGAGTTTGCTCCCTCTGAATTGGACAGGATGATTAGGTCCTTTCTTAAAGCTTAGATTGAGCTGGGATTTCTAGTGTCCCCTGCAAATCTAGCTAGGAGGCCATCGCCTTCCCCCTCCTTGGGTTCTCCTTGTCTGACCAGAGTGGTTTCGTGCTTCCTCGTCCAGGACCATATGTTGAGGGAAACGTGAGTTTCCAGGGGACCTTCTGCCTCCACCCTGTCAGTCCCCGACTCCTCCTGCTTGGCCTCCCACTGCATTGGTAGAGTCCCAGACCGTAGCAGTCTACCCAGAGTCCTTGCGTGGGGGGTTTGGCCCTGTATTTTTTTTTTGGACTGGTCCCTTCCCGTTGGCACTTCGGCCCTCGGTAGCTTAGGGCTGATGCTATCCAGAAGCCCAGAGGTTCTGCCCTGCTCTGGTCTGTCCCACCAGGTGGGCCCTCCTACCAGGAGTTCGGATGGAGCATCATCCAGTCCCTTGCCTTTCTGGGTCAGAGTGGACTTTCTCCTCCCAGAGAGTTTCCTCCACGGCCTTTCAGGGACCTTCACAGCCCCATCTTGTGGACCACTCATCCTGTCCTTGGTCAGCCCTCTCGAACTAGCCTGCAGGTGGGAGTTGTCCCACTCAAGGTCCCTCTCACTTAAGAGTCCTCCCTTGAGCCCCCCTGGAGGAGGTTCCTCGGAAGAGATCTTGTAAGAGGAGATACTTGGACTCCCCTGCCATGTTACTCAGTGAGGATATGGACCTCGATGAAGGGGGATGGATCCCCTAACTCTCCTCTCGAGGATGTCTCCTTCAGGGACATCCTGGAAATCCTTAAGCTTAAGGGCGGTGGGTCCCCCCATCCTCAGAGGAGTCCTTTTTTTCTGAAGGCTTTCAGGATGGGACCATCTACCTCTTGGGTGTCCCCTCCAGCAGATGAATAGTCTCACAACAGGGCATGGAAGGAGCCTGATACTGTGGAGCCTGTCCCCAAATGAGCCAACAAGTTCCTTAGCCCCCCTTTCCGACAAGCAGTTTTGGTCTAAAGGTGTGCCATTTGATGCAATAGTGATAGCTGCCGCCACCAAGAAGGAACTGGCAGAACAGAGCATCTGTTCATTCACCCAACCATGAGTCCTAGGCAATTGACAGGCACGGAAAGCAGGTGTTTGCCTTAGCCACCTTTGGGCTGCGGGCACTAAATTATCTGGCACATTTCACCTAACTTCAAAGGATCCTGGTTAAGGAACTCGCCATTTTCCTTTGAGGTACTCCCAGCTGGGAAACTAAGCAAGGTGTCCCCCAAGCTGTCCATACTTCCCTGGCTAATTCATTGAAGAGGCTGATTGACAAGATGGAAGGAGGCTTTTGTGTGGCCAGCACAGGCATTGTGGATTTGCATAGTCCTTCAAGGCATCCGTTACCAACACCCCTTTTTTATGGTTCTACCCTGTTTGGCCCTTCAGTCAAAGAAACTCTTGCCCACAGTGAGCAAGTCTTTGGCTGTAGGAATCAGTTTCTCCACCCCTTAACGCTACTTTTCCAAGACGCAGCTAGGGGGCCAGGAAGATGTGGTTTTGCTCTCTGCCATCCAGGATGCTGAAGATGAACCTTCCTCCAGAGGTCGGAGGAGAGGCAGATGTCACCCCAGGGGCAGAGGGGATCTGCAAAATCAGGGCTCCAGAGAATCCTTCTCTGAGAAGCCCCAGCAGCACTCCTGAAGTGTTACCCAATTGTCCTGCCCTGGAGGCAGTTAGGGGTTTTGTCTTTGCACCCTTTAGCCTGAACTAGTATCACAAAAGATTGGTGCTAAATATCTACAGGGGTTATTTTTTTCCCTTTTCCCAGCCTCCTCCCATCATGAGTTACCTTCCTGATGCATCCACATCATCAGAGGGAGTTAATTCAGGAAGACGTGCTCAGGCTTCTTCGGAAGAGAGCCATGCAAGATGTACCCCCTACAGAACGAGAATCCGGAACTTACTCTGGCTTCTTTTTCATGCCAAAGAAGACTAGAGACATGCGTCCAATCCCGGACCTCTGCAAACTCAACCTCTCAAGCAAGAAGTGAGAGTTCTGGATAGTCACTGTTCAGTCCATCATGCCCTTGTTGCACAAGGATTATTGGATGTGCTCCATGGATCCCCAGGATGCATACTATCACATCAAAGTAGACAGGTGCTCCAGGAGGCATCTCTCAAAGTAGGTGCCAATCATCAGTTCAGAACCCTGCCCTTTGGTCTCACCACAGCCACCCGGTTGATCATGTTGTGTTATCCCTGCCAGGTAGCCCTCGAATGGCCCAAATACCAGAGGCTTAGTATTTCTGTGTCAGTTGCTGTCACTTCAGGACTGACGTCAGGTCATCAGTAATATAAATTTGCAGCTGACGCCATCAGTCTTTCTTGCCGAGGAGCCTGAAACGGAAGCAGTTTGCACTAGTGCCGGTCAGCCACTACTTGAGATTTGTCCACTACTTGAGATTTGTCTTCTGAAGTGAAGCTGAAGTCTTCTAAAGCTAAGTACCCTGCTGGGAATCCTTTTTTCTTGCTGTAACAGTTGTCAGAAAAAGTTAACAATTGTTTTGCCTGTGGAGAGCAAATACCACACAGAGACATTCATTCTTACTGCGTCACTTGCTTAGGCCCAGACCACGACATCCCTCGCTGTCTCCTTTCTTCTTTGGTCAACGCCAGCACTATACATCGTCGGGCCCTTATTGTAGCTAGATAATTTTGCTCACAGGCCTCAAATGTCGATATTGTTTTGGTAAGCCATCCGACAGCAGATCTTCTGAAAAAATGTAAGGATAAAGACAGACCGCACAGGTCCAAACCTACCGACAACGCTTCCATTAAGCTAGTTGTCAGTTCTCCGGTCCTCTGGTGCTTTCGCAGCCCCTGATGCCAGCTTCTGTGGATTCGCAGGCCACTACTGAGACCCTTTTGAAGTCCGGTAGGCTGCAAAACTCTTCTCTGACTAAGGATCCTGCAGTTCTCTACCTTGGGTGGGTCCGGAGCCGCTGAGTAGGCACTGGCTTCCGAGGAAGTACTTTCCATTACCGATTCTCGTCAGACAGACTTCTTTCGAGTTTACCATTCTTTCTAAAACTACTGAGTTTCTAAGGCCCAGGGTACGAACCACACCCAAGAAACCAATGACCCAATCTCAGACACCTGCTTCCTTGCCTCAGTCTCAAATGCTTAAATGGCAGAATACCTTGTAATGCTGATCGGGGGTAGCTTGGCTTCCCCCGATCAGCATTACAAGGTATTCTGCTTAAATGGCAGAATACCTTGTAATGCTGATCGGGGGAAGCCAAGCTACCAAGCCAAGCTACCCCTTCCAAAAGAGAGAGATCTGTCCCCAATAGTTTTATTTAAACAGGACTCTGACACTGCATCTGAATATGAAGACATGCAACCCCTCTCTGAGTATGAGGATTCTGATGCAGAAGAATTCATTCCTTCAGCCTCTCTACCCGAGGACTTTTCCTTTGGGGAAACCCTCGATACTTTAAGGGAGCATTTGCAATGGGAATGTCAAAACTACCCTCAGTCTAAAAAGAGACTCAGAATTCGTAGATCTTCAACAGCACAGACCCCCTGGCCATTCACCCTGTCCTGGATGTTGTGGATGATGTTTTCATGGAATTTAGTTTGACTCCTGACGCCCTCCCTCCTGCTCCCAGAAAACCTGACCAGTATGGAGTCCTTGACGCACACATTTCTTTTTAAAAATCCTACTGCTGACCCTGAGGTTTTCTCAAGGGCCTAAAGGAATTAAAGCAACTTCTGCTAAGAATCCCACCCCCTCAGATAGGGATTCCTGAGCACTAGACAGATGTGGTAAAAAAATATACACCTCTGCTACTCTTGCTAGCAGAACACTGAATTGTTGGTTCCATATGCTAAAATTTCAGCAACGTACCATGGAACTCCTCAAACAAAAAATATCCTTTTCTGCTTGTGCAGAAAATAGTTACAAGTGTTCATGCATTCTACAAGTCAAGTAACCAAGCGCACCTTACACTGTGGTTCTGATGCCCTAGAAGCTTCTTGCAGGGCAGCAGTCACCAGTTATGTCCTTAGGAGGCATGCTTGGCTTAAGGAACAGCCCTAGCCAGACCATGTCAAATATAAATTATTGGATGCACCGTTGCACAAAGACAATGTATTTGTCGCCAAGGCAGAGGAGGTCTGGAAGATGAAGCTAAATCTATGCAGACAGTTAAGGATTTCCTACAGGTCCTGCCATCCAGGTTCAGTAGGCATTACCCCTCCAAGCACTGGTACTTTCCTGCTCCCTCCAGGTCAGTTCAGCCCAGACCCCGGGGAAGCAGACCCCACCCCCAGACAGCAGCCACAGGGAATGCAGAGATCAAAGCAATGGAGTTCCTCCACTTCCAAACCAGTGTGTGCAAAAGCCACCCCCTCATGGTAAGAACTCACTATGACTCTCACCACCCCCCCTCCCTCTGCCCACCTGCACTTGCCCTTAGGAGGAAAACTCTCCTTCCACGCAAGCACCTGGGCCACCATTATCGACTACCGCTGGGTCCTCAACATAGTGTCCCAGGGATACAAATTTTCTTTCCACATTCTCCCAATCCCAAAAGGGTTCCCAGATCTTCCTCCAAACCAGTGGGCAGAGGCGAAAAAACAAGTCCTTTCCTTGCTGTGTCTGTGAGGGCAATAGAGCACATTCCTGCAGAACAGGCCAAGGTTTCTACTCCCGACTTTTTATGGTACCCAGACAAGAGGGCACTTGGCACCCTATCCGTGATGTATCCATTCTAAACACCTTCCTGTTGATATCAAAATTCAAAACGCTCACCCTCCAGCAACTACTGCCTATGCTCTCCAAGAATGCGTGCCTAGCCACCCTAGACCTAAGAGGCCTACCTACATTCCTATCAGGGAATCCTGCAGGAAATATCTACATTTCAGGACAGGATCTCTGCACCTTTAATTCTTTGCGCTTCCCTTTGGCTTATCTACTACTCCCAGAGTTTTCACAAAATGTCCGACTCCCACCATCGCCTTTTGCAGACAAGTATACAAATTTACCCATACTTAGATGACTGCCTAATTCGGACAGACAGGAAAAGCTGCTCAAGCACTTGGCCTTTGTAAAGTCCCTACTGACCTCCCTAGGGTACATTGTCAATGAAAAGAAATTCAAATTAGTACCCACCCAAAGGATTTTATTCCTGGGAGCAAGCCTGGGCACAGCATCCTAGATGACATTCCTTACACCAGAAAAGCAAACTTACCTGACAGGCTATCTCTGTCAACTAGCCATCGGACCCCAGTTATCCGCAAGGAAAATCCTGCAAGCTGTGAGGTTAATGGCATCTTGCATTCTACTCATTCCATATGCCAAACTGCATATGAGGAAATTTCAATGGTACTGAAAAAGCCTTTGTCAACACCCTCGAGACCTGGAAACTCTTATACCAATGATACCTTGCCTAAGGAAAGATTTTCTTTGGTGGGCAGCAGCATGCTCCCACAACAAGGGACTACCTTCCTCAACAACCCCAGCCTCCCAGACCCTCACCACAGACGCATCAGACTATGCCTGGGCTGCACACCTGGACGGCAAGTGCATACAGGGCCAGTGGAGCCCACAGCAAATCTGCACATCAGCCAAAAAGATTAGCTGTCCAGCATACATTGACAGTTTTCAGGCCCCTTATCTCCCCAGGGGCTCTCCTGATCAAAACAGACAACACCACTGTGATGTGGTATATCAACAAGCAGGGAGGGACTCACTCCTACCCTCTATGCAGGCTCGTCATGACACTTTGGCACACAGCCTCAGCCATGCAACTACACCTGTTAGTACAATTCCTGCCAGGCTCTCTAAACTCTCTGGCAGACAACTTGAGCAGAAATCTTCTGGACCCACACGAGTGGCAGCTAGACCAAAGAACCGTCACTCTAATAACTCATAAATGGGGCACCCCGAAGGTCGACCTCTTTGCTTCCCACTCCAGCAATCAGCTCAGCAAGTTCTGCACCACAGAGCCTCACTGCAGGGCCTGGAAAGTGGATGCCCTATCCTTCCCCTGGGTCAACCTCTGTCTATTTATTTCCCTCACTACTTCTCATAACCAGGGTACTGCTCAAAATAAGGGAGGAAAAACCAAGGACAGTTCTAATTGCTCCAGACTGGCCTCACCAGCCCTGGTACCCACTGCTGCGCAGCCTGTCCCCACTGCCACTATGGCATCTCACTCAGACTCCAGCCTTCCTGACCCAGAGGGAAGGAGAATTCTTGCATCCCCAATTGCAGACTCTCAATTTGGCAGCCTGGCTTATTCCCTGACCACTGATCAAGCTGCCAGTCTCAGTAAACATATTCCAGATGTTGCACGTGAGGCTAGACGCCCTAGCACTAGAAAGTCTTATGCTGACAAATGGAAAAGGTTCTGCACCTGGATTCAGGCTAAGGGAGCTGATACGGCACAGCCCTTCCTCTCATCCTGGATTACCTAGCTGACCTGCTACACAGTGGTCTCTCCCTTTTCCTCTATTCAAATTCATACCTCTATCTCTGCTCATTTCAACACTGAGCACCCACTTTTCTGACATGCTCTAATCAAACAGTTCCTAAGAGGGGCTAGCAACTCGAGGCCACCCAGAAGAGCACCTACCCCAGCTTGGGACATAAACTGTGTTGGAAAAGCTCACCCTACCGCCCTTTGAACCAGCATCTTCAGCAGAGTTAGTTTCTCTCCTGGAAGACAACCTTGCTTCTGGCCATCACTTCAGCCAGAAGAGTATCTGAGCTACAAGCACTCTTGGCTGTAGAGCCCTTCATCATCTTCCATGCTGACAGGGTGTCCCTCAGGACAAACCCATCCTTCATGCTCAAAGTGGTGTCCAGTGTGGCTCTCAACCAATCCATTCATTTGCCCATCTTTTTCCCTAACCCACAAAACAAGGGAGAGAGGATCCTGCACTCTCTCTAGATGTGCACAGACTGCTCAGATTATATCTAGACAGGACTAAATAATTCAGACAGACTGATCAATTGCTAGTCAGCTTTGCTGTAGGGGCAGAGGGTAAAGCAATCTCCAAACAAACCATTTCCAAATGGATAGCACATTGCATCCATTTCTGTTACAAGCAACAGGAGAAACCTCCAACTAAGGGGGTCAGGACTCGCTCTACCAGAGCAGCCTCCACCTCTGCAGCTGTCCTCAGAGGAGTCTTCACCAGGGACATCCTGGAGGCTGTGACATGGACTTCTGTAACACCTTCACCAAGCATTACCACCTGCCTATCTTCAAATCCAGAGCAGGAATTGCCACTCCAGTCTTGCAGGGCATCCTAGCCAGCCCCTAGTCTTCTTGACTGCTTCCACCCTTTTCCTCAGCTTTGGGAATCAACCCAAATGTGTGATGACAACAGTGAAACACACAGAACATAGAACAGTTGTATACACTTACCATAAATGTAGACGTTCGAGTGTATTCACTGTTGCAGTACTGGTTTCCCTCCCTCACTCCCCTTTTCTTCTCTCTCCTTACAAAGAACTTTTTTGTATTTACTTTCTACTCGTGGGGTTCTTCCACCATATCCTGGCTCCCACTTGGGGCTCCTGACGGGGCAAGATAAACTGATGTAATTGCATAGGCTGCCATACTTTATACTACTGACAACCTGACGTCAGTCCTGAAGAGACAGTAACTGACGCAGAAATACTAAGTCTCTGGTATTCGGGCCGGCCGAGAGCTACCATGGCAGAGATAACCCAAATGTGGTTACTGCAACGGTGAGTACACACTAACATCTACATTTATGGTAAGTGTACACAACTGTACTTTCACCAAGTGCATGTCAGCAGTCGCAGCTCACCCGAGACTGCAAGGATCCAGGTGTTTCCCTATCTCTACGATTGGTTCCTCACAGCTCCTACGAAGCATCATCTGGCCACTGCCTTGCAATATCTACTACAGCTTTTGAGTGGTCCCCCCGATTCACCTGATGTCAGCTCCAATCTGCCTCACACCAGTTGCAGGCGTCATCATCTTTGCCAGAAGGTTGGGAGACCTAATCCACCAGGCAGACAATTCTACTTTCCTCCCCCCAGCTCCACAGCCACCACGGACGCTTCCCTGTTGGGATGGTAGGGTATTTTCAGGGACAGACAGTCCAAGGCATGTAGTCCAAAGCAGAGACCAAGCTGCATATTAACGTCCTAGAGATGCAGTCGTCCTCACATTGCAAGCCTTTCAGGACTGCCTTCCTCCGTGTACCATTACAGTTCACACAGAGAACATGGCAGTTGTGTGGTACCTGAAGAAGCAGGGGGCCACACGTTCGTATCTGCTTTGTCGAGAAGCCATGAGTGTGGGAATCGGCGATATCCTTGGGACACTTGCTCTTTGCAACCCACATTCCCGGGGAGTCCAACATGTTGGCAGACAGACTGAGCAGGGCCATTTTGAGCCCTCACGAATGGTCCTTGAATCCTTCAGTGGCGAAATTGTCCTTCGCGAGGGTCAGCTGAGCTGCAATCTGTTTGCATCCCCCCCTCTAACACAAATGCACCTAGTATTTCACTCTGCTTCCCCCAACTGAGAAGTACCTTAGGGATGCTCTGGCCCACAGTTGGCTCTCTGGTCTCCTTTATGCCTGTCCTCCATTGCCTCCGATTCCCAGAGTACTTCAAAAAGCCCGCCGCCTCAAGGCTACCTTGATTCTCATTACCCCTTTTGGCCTCAGCAGGTGTGGTTTCCCCTTCAGTCTCAACTGAAGTACCCCCCCCCTTGAGTACTAGATCCCATTCCGAATCTTGTTTCCCATCCCTGTCAGCTTCCAGATCCCAACCTACAAAACTATTCATCTGACAACATGGTTTGTCCAATTCCAGTAATTTTGAAACAGCCTAGGCTTCCTTCTTCCATTAAGAGCATTATCCTGGCTTCCCAAAAGTCTTCCACTAAAAAGATTTACACTAGGTAGTGGAAACTTGTTTTCTATTTGGGCTAAGCAGCACAGTAGAGATCCTTTTTTGGCTTCCATTTCAGATGCTTTGTTTTTCTTGTTCTCCGGTTTTCAGAAGGAGCTAGCTTTTCGACTGTCAAAAGTGCAGTTGGCTGCTATCTCCAACTTCCATGTGTGTGAGGAACTGGCCTTCTCCTCTCGATTGTGCAAAGCCTTTTTAAAAGTTGTTTTCTACTTAGTCCCCCTGTTAATGACCCTTCTGTCCCTTGGGATCTTTCCGTTTTGCTGGAGTCTCTCACACAGGGTCCATTTGAACCTGCTGCCACATGTTATATCAAATTCTTGTCATGGAAGATGGCCTTTTTCAGTAGCCATAACTTCAGACAAAAGAGTTTTGGAGTTGCAGGCTTTCTATTAAACTGCACTTGGTGTTTTTTCATAAACGTAGGGTGGCTCTTAGGACTAATCCATCATTCATGCCCAAGGTTGTTATCAATCATTCATGCCCAAGGTTGTTATAGAAGTGAATTTTAACCAATTAATCCAATTATCAGTCTTTCCCCAACCTCACCAACAAATGGGAATATCTCTTGCATACTTTGGATGTCCATAGACCACTGCGTTTTTATCTAGCTAGGATGAAGAACTTCCCCAAGTCTGACCATTTTGTGGCGTTTTCTGTCAACAGGAAAGGTCAGGTGGTGGTGTCCAAAGTAACTCTCACTGGATTTTGTCATGCATTTCCTATGCTTGTTTGTCTAAAGTTTGTCTTTATCTAGGCCAATTAGCACTCATTCCACTAGGTCAATGGCTACATCAGCTGCTTTTCTTGGCCATCACTCCATAGATGACATTTGTGCGGCAGCCACCTGGTCTTCCCCTCACACTTTTGTTAGACACTACAAACTTGGTATTGTATCCAGGAACAATGCTTCCATTGGCTCCACAGTTCTTCGGCATGTCCTTCCATGAGGCCACCCAGGATTTAGGTTAGCTGAGGATTCTGACCCAAGAGTGAGCAATAGTGACATGGATAACATCAGATAGTTATGTACTTACCATAACTTGGCATCTGTGTAGCGTCTAGAGGATGTGGAGGTGTCCTGTTTTGGTGGTCAAGCTAGTATTAGCTGCTTTCTAGTGAAGGGCAAACTCTGAGGGGTTAGAGGGCAGCAAGGGATCATGGGAGTGGGAGGAGCTTGAGCCTTGAAACGGTCTATGAAGTGCCAGCTCAGATCCAATGTCGAATCCAAGACCCAAGAGCGATGAATAGTGACATAGGATAACACAGATGCCAAATTATGGTAAGTACATGACTCTCTTGATTACAGAATGGCTAGGTCATTTATTTTGGTATAAACTAGTATTAAAAATATGAAAATATGAGATTAAGCGGTCTTGTAGTTGACTCAGAAATTTGTCTGAATAACCCCATTTTGGAAGAATTGAAAGTCATAAGGATTTGGGACTGTGGATTAGTAAATAGCACTCTGCAGAAAATGTAGCAAAAGCAAGGAGTAAAGGACTTGAAACACTTTGGACTACTGATGAAATCGGCCCCATCAAGGAAGCCTCGTATCTTTACTAAATTGCAAACCAAAGGGATTCCCACTTGTCAACACCTACATTATCATGAGATGTTTGCTAATGTTGTAGTGATGTTGCACTGTATAGGTTATTAGCCCTATATAGGACAGAAAGGAATTACCCTATAAACCTTTAAACAGAGCTTCTGGGTTTTGAATTAAAATTAAGCTCTTGAATCTATAGCGAGAGAGCTTTGAGTTTTACTATTCAAAGTTTTAAAAGCTGAAGGAGGAAGAAACTAGTCAGTTCTAATATTATGGGATAGACTTCTGTGACGTATCAAAACACATTGAGTATTTAAGGTGTTATAAGAAAACTGGATTGAAGATAGTTTTTAGCTTAATATTTTGGAACATGTGTTCCATATTGGCCCCTAACATGCCTGAAGACAGGATACTGCAATCTAGGAATCTGTCTGCCTAGTTTTGGTTTCTTTAATATTTCTACCTTTCTGCATTTTACTTAATGGCTTCATCTCCCAGTCTCAAGGCTTACTGTTTGAAAAATCCTAATTCCTTCATTTAGCATTGTTTAGGGGTGCAAGTGTATTAACACATATTAAGCTTTTCTTTGTATCTTGCATTTTTATTCGTTCTCCCTGCATTTTTTCTCACTATTTTGTCTTTTTTTGTTGTCTCACCACCACACACACTGCCTAGCAAGTCTGCAACAGATATGCTTACCTCTTCAGATCATTTCCAAGAGCAGAGAGCGCCCTGTGGTCCTATTGCTCTTGTTGATGCTAAAGATAGACCCACAGTCTAGTCATTCATCTTGGTGAGTGGAGTACTGCTACTTGTGTACCATCATTCACAGTGGATGTCAGAGATTTTATTCTTTAAGTCTTATGGTCTCTACTGTACTGCCTCTTCAACACTTGCAGCAAGCTATCCATGTTTTGCATTGCAAGGGCTGTTTAGGTATATGCTATCATAAGCCTCCCCCATGTCCCAAATGTAGTCCTTCTCCCCAAGATCGGCAAGCCAGCAATATTTATGCCAGTCCCTCTTCCCTATACTAGCTCCTGCAGTGACCAAGTTTTGGTCATCTGAGTATAGCTGGGAATTTATCGCTCTGAGCCACAGTGCTAACTGCAATTTCCTCTCTCCAGTTTTTCTTTTTATTCTGTAATGTCCCTTTTGTTTATACTTTTTTTCCTCTCACTGTGTAGGAGTCTCATTTTATATCTCGTATCCTCTACTTTCTTTGGCTTCCAGTCCCTTCTCCCACAAATATCTAAAATTGGTTCCTTTTCCAGGCTGCAATGCACATTTTTAGAGTTGATGTTACTTTCACTTTGTCCAAAAATAAAGCATTAAGTTTCTTTGTGCATTACCTTGCCCGTTAGTTGTCCCCTTCACAGCTTTTAAGAAGCATTAAGGCTGACGAGCATAGTTAATTTCCTTTTTGTCCCACAAATATATTTGAGATGCTTTACCACCTTCTCTTGTCTCTCATCTACCCCCTCAAAAAGAATCTCCTCCATAATTCTACTTTCTAGCTACTTTGCAATGCTGTAGAAAACGGCTCGTAACTATAATAAATTTAATCCCTAGTTTTTTCCCATAATCTGTATTTACTGAAAATATTTCGTCATTGGAATTGGAACAGGTTTTGAACAAGGATTTTTATGCAACTCTCCATTTATGGGTTCATAGGTTGGTACTAGGCTATCAGTCATAAGGCCTGTACAAGCAAGCCTAGCCATAACAATTCCCTGGATATTTTTTCCCACACCATTTACTTCCCTGGACCCCTGTCTAGCAGGGCGACTGACATGATCCCCGGGGTGAATTTCCTGTCTCCCAATCAGTCATCATGGTTCGTTTTGAAGAGGGCCAAGGAGGCGCTCTGCTTGACATGCATGGACAGTCTATTCCAAACTGTGGGGGGGGGGGGGTCTCTGGGTCAGGAACCTATCCCTCCAGCATGTTTTGTTCATTGTGATGACAAGGTTTAGATCCCTGGAGCGTGTGGTTCTGAGGGATTGGGATTTCTAAGTGGAGCATGTCCAACAGCTCAGGGTTTGACATGGCCGTGTACGTTAAGCAGAGATCACCTCTGAGTAGACGATATGCCACAGAGTATAGCTGGAGTTTTTTTAGATGGTCAGCATATGGCATTTGCTTTCAGGCCTGTGATTCTTTTAGTGAGGTATTTCTGCAGCCTTTCCAACTGTTGCAGATGTCTTGTGAGATGCATGGGGCGTTCTACTCTATAATGGGTCTAATGACGGAAGAGTACAGTGGGACAATTACCACCTCCTTTTTTTTGGATGAAAAGCCCTTAATGATGAGGTGTGCCACACAGAAGGATTTCCTGACTGTTGTGGCGATGTGGTTATCTAAGGTGAGACCACTGTCCACCTGTGTCCCGAAGTCTCTCACATTTTCGATGTTTAGTTTACTGCCACCTATGTGGTAATTCATGGGTACATGTTTTTTTCCAAAGGGGATAACTATATATCTGAAGTAGTTAACTTCATTTGATCATCAACCTGTGGTTATTTGATCCGACCTGGATCCGAGCTGGCAGCTTTCCAAGCTAGAGATCCGAGCTCCAAGCTCCTCCCTCTTACCCATAATACCCTGCTACCTCCTTCCAATCCTCTGATCTCGTTTGCTGCGGCTTTGTCAAGCACGAGTTTTTTTGAGCTTCTAGCGTTTAGGCGATTTGTAAGTGTTTTTGTCAAAGGAACCAGAGAGGACAAAAGATGTGGTTCCGGAAGTCTCAGCAGTCCCATTATGCTCCGGTCCCTTCGTCCTTCAGAGGGGGACAAGGTGGATGCTGGCCCAGAGGCAGAGGGGGGGCCGAAAAAATTTGGGTTGCGGGAACCTTTTTCTGACTGACCCACACAGCAGCCCTGAGGGGTTGCCTGACTGCTCCTCTCTGGACGCAGTTGGGAGGCATTTTTTGAAGCACCTGGCCCAATGGGAGTCCATCACAACAGATCGCTGGGTGCTTCGAATAATATCCAGAAGTCACTCAATCCCTTTCTTAAACCTGCCTCCTCAGTCGAGGCGCCTCCCCGATGTACCACCCAGTCAGAGGGAGGCTGCGGCTTTAGAGTTAAAATATCTGCTAGAAAAGAGCCATCCAGCACGTCCCCCCAGGCCAGTCTGGGTTAGGCAAGTACTCCAGGTTCTTTTTGGTTCCAAAGAAGACTAGGGACTTGAGGCCGATCCTCAAACTTTCAGCAATGAACCTCTTCATTGCCAAGGAGAAATTCCGGATGGTCGCGCTTCAATCCATTCTGACCCTTCTGCAGGAGAATGACTGGATGTGCTCCATAGACCTCAAGGATGCATACTATCACGTTCTCATGGGCAGGCGATCCAGGAGGTTCCTCCGCTTTCTTCTAGGGGCCAGTCATTACCAGTTCAGGGTCCTAACCCTTACCTTGACTGCTCACAGTATTAATGGACAGAAGCAGCTCCTAAATGCTTTATCCCATGCATGTCTCCTCACATTATCTATGGTATGACCCCAGTTATTCTCATTAAGGGTAATATATAATCAACCATGGATGTGTAAGGCCAATCTGTGACCAAAAGGGATAGTTTGTTTCCAACACAAAAAAAACAGAAATTGGCTGGGTTTAAAATAGCTGACAAGGGTAGCTAGCCTATTACTTGCCTACAAGACTGTCGATAAAATAATTGACCTTTATTGAATCTTGATATTTTGTTCAACGAGTTTTGTACAACATGGTATGTTTTTTTATGACACTGATTCTCATCGCTGCAGTTTCATCCTGTCTTGTCACATCTATGTAAGATGGATTCCTGTTGAGAGAAGAAGAAAAAAAGATTGCTTCTGTTGAAATGTTGACAACCAAAATGCATTGTTGGGGAATTTATTTTTAGACTGTGCAACCTCTCGTAGAGCTCCCATTTTCAGTGCTTAAAATTACTACTGGCTTTGACTTGCATCATTGAGTTCTTGCCAGTTTAACTTTTCTTTGTCTCTTCATTGAACTTGTCATTGTAACTAATTTTTACCATTTTATTCTGTGCCTTGGAATTTTTTGTTAATCACCATCTGCTAAAGCAAGTCCCAGAACACAGACTGGCTGAAAAAACATTTGTGTATATCAAATCCCATGGCCATTTCTTGGAATTTTCACTTTTCTGTTTACATTTTTCTCTAAGGTATGCCAATCTCTGAGTTAGTATATAACTTTGGGAGGGTGCAGCGATGCTTGTGCCATCCCCAAGGCTGCAAATTTTTTTTTTATTTTATTCATTTTACATTCATTTACTGGGAATGTCCGACTGGGCACAGGTCCTTTTTCAGCAGAGGCCCAGGAAGAAAAGCTCCAGTTATAATAAATACAAACATTGTGGAAGTGACAAACATGCAAGGAATTGCAGAAGTATTTACAATCAATGGTTATAATGACCAAAAATGCAATTCTTTAGAGGTAACATTTACATGTCATACAAGAATATGTGCAATTTAAATGATGAAGAGAACTAGTTTCAATACAGTTGAAGTCAAAATTGGTGTAAAATAACATAGACTGAGGCTAGACCTATCCAGGACAGCTGCAAGAACAGAGCCAAGTGTCTGTGTTAAAAGCTTTTTAAATTGTACTGTAGAACAGTTGGAGGTTATAGCGGTTGGCAGTTTATTCCATATTTTAGGAATGGAGTTTGAGAAGAGTGATTCCCCAGCGGAGTTGTTAGCTTTGGTGGCATCTAGAAAGAGTTCATTACTGGAAAGGAGGGATCTGCAAGTGGTGTATTGTTATATAACATTTTAGAGAGCAGGGGTTTTATCTGGTTGATGCAGTATTTTGTGGGCAGACATTAATTGTTTAAAGTGGAGCAGTTGAGGTCCTAGCTATTTTAGCTGTTTAAGAGATGCACAGTGATGTGACCTGTGTGTGACATCAGTGGCAAACTTGCTAATTTTATTGTAACAAGATTCCAGCTTGGTTAGATCAGTTGTTGTGGATGTTGGTTAGAATTGGGGAGGTATATAAGCGAGTTGGCAAGAGATGTTTGCAGGTGATGGTAGCTTTTGTGTTTCTAGCTAGAAATTTTCTGTATAGTAGACCTAGTTTCTTGTGGACCTTCTTAATAGTTTGAGCTATGTGAATATTGAATTTCAAGTTGTCAATTTCTACACCTAGCAGTTTAGTATGAGTTATTGGGGTGATAGTTTTATTTTTGGATACGAAAGACAGGTAAGATGGGGGGAGATCTTGGGTAGAGAACGAGCTTTGTTTTATTGGGGTTTAGAATTAGTTGGGAGTTAGTGAGCCATGTTTCAACAGATGGAAAGGAATCTTGGGTTATGGTGTGGAGGTCTAGTAGGAAGGAGACTGTGCATGCTAGCGTACAGTCTGCATATTGGATCACTGAGGTGTGGAGGTGGTTAGTGAAGAGAGAATAGAGGCTCTGTAACTGGGAGAAGAGGGGAAAAGATGGTGTTGCCATTGGATGGCCTCTTGATGTCCTGATAGTTAGTTTTGGAACCAAGTGATAGGAGTTACTAAGGTTTAGGGTGGAGAATATATGGATGAGTTTCTTGTGAGTTACCATATCAAAGGCTGGACAAGTCCAAATATATGGCATATACAAATTTTCCATAATTTTTATAATGTTTTACTGTGTAAAAGGACATTAGGGCTGTGGTGGTGCTGTGACAGAGGTGAAAAAAAGTTTAAAGAGCAGCAATGTTTGAGATTCACTTTTCTGTGTGTTTTTTTTTTCCCTGCATGTTTTCTCAGCATTTAGAGTGCCAACATTTCAGTAGGGAGCCCTGTCCAACACTTTATCATTTTCATCCAAAAAAGTACTCTCTTGCCTTATTCTTTTCTTGTTCTTTGAACAAGCAGACATGAATGTATTTGCAGTGTTGGACACATTTCCTTCTTTGACTTCTGATATACTTGTTCTAAAAGAATCCTCACTCACTGACATCAAATCCCATTGCTCGTCACAGCAAGTACTGGAATATTCTCATTGACCTGATGATTTCCCTTTGACATTTTATACAATAGTATAGGTTGTCCTAGACAACAGGGACATTAGCCTAGTGGTATCTATTTGTGCAGTAGAAATCAGTCAAGTGTTTGTGCCCAGGATGTTTTTATTTAATAAAGTAAAGAAGTCACATCTTTAAGTGTTGTAAATTGTATACTCAGAGCATGGCATGTTTTAGTAATGGATACTTTGACATTCTTTTTCCTTGAAGGTCTAGGTTAATGAAGCAGTCGTGTTGACAGTACAGCTGTGTGAAAAAATATGGCACTAGTGAATTAACTTAATGTCTGTTCAATGTTGCACTATTCTTAACCTGTGGGAAGTCATCCGGCCAGTGTACAACAGCTTTTTTAGTTACTGGAGGTACGTAGGATGTGTCGCAGATATGCTCTTATTGTCTGCCATAAAAGGATAGCCACACATACAAAGCTCAGAACTTTGCTTCTGCCGATCGGACCACTTGACTTGTACATTGGTCTGCTGCCCATTTCCATTGGTCGCTACATCTTTCCAGTAAATGCTATGTTGGGGATTGTTTTTAGCAACTGTCCTTTGTATTTTTAGTTCATGACATCCAGGAAGAGCATGTAGGTGTGGAAGGCAGATTCCACATAAAGATAGCCACAACCTTTGACTTTTGTAATTAGGCTCCAATCTCAACCTTTGCTCTTGTTTGCCAGGCCTTTGTTCCTAAAACCTTGCATAGCAGTCTTTCGGCTTTAAATCTCTAATCTAGAGAACCAACACCGTAAACATCTGTCTAAAGACATGGAGGGTTTCATGGGTTCTTTGGCTGAGATGTCTGAAGAGGAAGGTTAGCAAACCTAGGCCTGAGTTGTCTTCAGCTGCGCTTCTTGCTTAGGACATATTCCTTGAGGTCGGTGAAGATCTGTTACATCTGGAGGTCTGGTCTGATTTCCTTGGTGGATATCCCAGTGGAAGCTACTAGGGAAATCTGATCTAAGCACATTTGCTGAGGCAGTGTAGACTTCCGGTTCAGGTGGACTAGGGATCTGTGGCTTCTGCTTGAGGCCCCCAGGGATGTTCCTTCCACTCCTGCCAGGGATCAACCACATCTTTCCTGACATTAGCCTTGTGTCTTGTTCCTCCACTTCTCATGTAGAAATGCATGTGAAGAAAAAACAAAAGACTATGCACACTCATGTTCCTTATACCCCTCAATCAGACTGGGATGCTTTTTCTCAAGGTGTAATTAAGTCATTTATGGCTCTGAGGCCTTCCTCTGTAATTCCTGTTTCTTCCTTTATATCCTCTCCTGTTTCAAGGGTTGGGGAGCAGGTTATTTCTGCTGATAGTGATGATTCCTCTTCTGATGACTCCTTAGCATATTCCTGTCAACTCCCTTCAAAATATGCTTCTCCAGAGGAGGAAACAAATGGGGGTGATTCCCTTTTTGAAGAGATTACCTTTGGTGAAACCAGCAAGATGAGAGAATTTGTTAAATGGGACTATTCTCAGATTTCTGAAGAGCAAAAGAGGTGTTATGATCTTCTGCAAATAGAAGTCCCTTCTGCAGTACCTCCAGTCCTACCAGCTTTCCTAGATGCTTTTGCTTCTTCCAAGAACCCTGATTCTCGGGCTCCTGCGTCTACGAGATCAGATAGATTTTATAAGGTGCCTGATGATTGTAGGTTCCTCTACAAGTGTCGTTCAGCTGATCCAGCTGTTTCCATTGCTTCTGATGAGTCTTCTTGGTTGTAGTCTCCTGCTAAGCTACTACTTTCTGATGAGGAAAGAAAAATTCTGGAGACTTGGTGAAAAAGTTTTTATGCGTTTTCTACTTTAGCTATCATAGTGATTAATTACCAAATACATGTGTCTAGGGCTTTCCCAGGCTTCACAAACCCTTGCTCAGTTACGTAACTCTGAAATTAAAACTCTGGTTTTGCCTGTTTTGGCAGCTTCTTCACAGGTGGCTAGACATTCGATTTAAGTGCAGTTGTGATGCTGTTGAGGCATTATGTAGAGGTGCTGCGTTTGGTTTTGTGCTTAGGAAGCATTCCTGGCAGAGGCTTCAACCATTGCTAAATGACATTAAAGTAAAATTGCTAGATGGCCTCCTTGGACAAGTCGGCTTTGTTTGATTCTGCAGCTGCAGACTTTGACTTTGCAAGAAGAAAAAAAATAACTTCAGGATTTGAATCACCTGATGTTCTTCGTGTTTCACTGTCACACTTGGGTTATCCTGCCAGGGGTAGCCCTCAGTTGGCCCTAATACCAGAGGCTTAGTATTTTTGCGTTGGTTGCTGTCATTCCAGGACTGACGTCAGGTCATCAGTGGTATAAAATTAGGCAGCCGACGCCATTAATTCAGCCTTTCTTGCCAAGGAGCCCGAAGCAGAAGCAGTTTGCACGAGTGCCAGTCGGATGCTACTGGAGTTTCGTATCTGAATTGAAGTTGAAGTCTTCTAAAGCCAAAGTACCCTGTTGGTGGATCCTTTTTTCTTGCTCTAACCGATGTTAGAAAAAGTTAACAATCGTCTCGCCTGTTGAAAGCAAATGCAGTACTTCCATTCTTACTGCATCACCTGTTTAGGCCCAGACCACTACGTACCTCGCTGTCGCTTTTGTGCTTTGTTCAATGCCAGAACAAGTCATCAGGCCCTTATTGTAGCTAAATATTTTCGCTCTGTCCCCGTATTACAATATGGCTTTGGTAAACCATCCAACTACCGAATTTCAGAAAACACACAAGGATAAAGACAGAGCTCACAGGTCCAAAACTGCTCCATTAAGCTAGTAGTCAGTTCTCTGGTCTTCAGTGAGGTGCTTTTGCAGCCCCTGATGCCCGCTTTTGTGGATTTTCAGGCTGCTACAGAGACCCATTTGGAGTCCAGTATGCTGCGAGACTCTTCTTTGACTAAGGATCCTGCGGATATCTCTACATTGGATGGGTCCGGATCCACTGAGCAGGCACCAGCTTCCGAGGAAGTTCTTCGCACTACTGATGCTCTACACAGGCAGACTTCTTTCGCGTCTTCAGTTCTGTCTAAAATTACCGAGTTTCTAAGGCCCAGGGTACGAACTGTCTAAAAAAAGACCCAAGCTCAGGCACCAGCTTCCATGCCTGTCTCAAATGCTTAAAATGGCAGAAGACCTCATCATGCTTATTCGGGGAAGCCAATGTACCCCTTCCAAAA
Organism: Protopterus annectens; assembly: GCF_019279795.1. Taxonomy (NCBI): domain Eukaryota; kingdom Metazoa; phylum Chordata; order Ceratodontiformes; family Protopteridae; genus Protopterus; species Protopterus annectens. Next base: position 1,366,187,545 of record NC_056729.1, on the reverse strand, counting down.
GAAAGACTTGGCCCCAGCAGTTTTATCTGACCAGGAGTCCTATGACTGAGGCTTCTGAATATGAAGACTTGCAACCCTTATCTGCTTATGAGGATTCAGATGCAGAGGAATCCATTCCTTCTGCCTCTCCTCCCAGAGGATTTTTATTTGGTGAAACCCTACATACTTTTAAGGGAGCATTTCCAATGGGAATCTCAGGACTATCCTCAGTCCAAAAAGAGACTCGGGGAATTAGAGTTAGCACACACATTTAGCCATTCCTCCTGTCTTGGATGTTGTGGATGATGTCTTTATGGGATCCATTTTGGCTCCAGACACCCTTCCTCCTGCTCCCAGTCAAGCTGACTGGTATTAGAGTCCCTGACACTCATAAATTTCTTTTCAGAAATCTTACTGCTGACCCAGAGGTCATCTCCCGAGGACCTAAAGGAATTAAAGCAACCACAGCTAAGAATCCCTCGTACAGAGATTCCCGAGCTTTAGACAGATGCGGTAAAAAAAGTATACACCTCTGCAACTCTTGCCATTAGTGTGCTAAATTGTCAGTTCACATGCTGAAATACCAGCAACATACCATGGAACTCCTCCAACAAAAACTATCTACTTTTTCTGCTTGTGCAGAAAATAAAGAAATACAAGAGCTTATGCATTCTGTAAACCAAGTTACTAAGCATATCTTGCAATATGGCTTTGATGCCCTAGAAGCATCTTGCAGGGCAGCAGTCACTGCTTCTGTACTTGGAAGGCATACTTGGTTTAAGGAACGGACCATGCCAGACCATGTCAAATCAAAACTATTGGATGCAGCATTGAACAAAGAAAATTTGTTTTGCACCAAAGCAGAAGAGGTCTTAAAGATGGAAGAAACGGCTAAATCTATGCAGACAGACTTCTTACAGGTCCGGCCTTCGAGGTTCAGTAGGCATTGCCCATCCAAGCACTGGTCCTTTCAGGCCCCTTCCAAGCCAGCTCAGCCAAGACTTAGGGGAAGCAGACGACCCCCCCCCCCCCCAAACAGCAGTCCCAGGGAATGCAGAGAGCTAAGCAATGGAGTTCCTCCACTTCAAAAACAGGAAGTGTTAAGCCACCGCCTTATGGAAAGAACTCTGACTTTTACACCTCCACCCCTTACCTCTGCCCACCTGCTTGTGCCCTAGGAGGAGAACTCTCCTTCCATGCAAGCAACTGGGCCTCTATTACCAGCGACCGATGGGTCCTCAACATAGTGTCCCAGGGATACAGATTTTTTCCACACAAGGCCAACCCCAAAAGGGTTCCCAGATCTTCCCCCAAACCAGTGGGCTTATTCAGGCTTTTCCTGGTACCCAGAAAAGAGGGCACCTGGTGAGCAATCCTTGATCTATCAATTCTAAACACTTTCCTGGTGATACCAAAATTCAAAATGCTCACCCTCCAGCAGCTTCTTCCTATGCTTTCCAAGGATGCTTAGTTAGCCACCCTAGACCTAAGAGGCCTACCTACACATCCCAGTCAGGGAATCTTGCAGGAAATATCTACGTTTCAGGGCAGGATCTATGCACTTTCAGTTCTCTGCTCTTCCCTTTGGCTTATCCACTGCAAAATGCCTGACTCCAGCCCTTGCTTTTTGCAGACAAAGAAATATTCAAATTTACTCCTATTTAGACAACTGCCCGATTCAGGCAGACAGTCAAGAAAAGCTGTTACAGCACCTGACCTTTGTAAAGGACCTACTGACCTCCCTGGGGTATACTATAAATGAAAATAAATCAAAACTAGTCCCCACTCAAAAAATTGTATTCCTGGGAGCAAGCCTAGACACGGCATCCCAGATGGCTTTCCGTACTCCAGAAAACCAAGCCTACCTGACAGGCTACTACTCTCAACTAGCCACCCGAACCCAGTTATCCCCAAGGAAAATCCTGCAAGCTTTAGGGTTTATGGCCTCCTGCATTCTACTCAGTCCATATGCCAGACTATATATGAGGAAACTGCAGTGATATTTAAAAAGCCATTGGTGTCAGCACTCAGGACCTGGAAACTATCATACCTATAATGCCCTGTCTAAAGAGAGATTTCCTTTGGTGAGCAGCAGCATGCAACCACAACAAGGGTCTTCCCTTCTCACAACCCCATGCCGCCTAGACCCTCACCACAGATGTATCAGGTTATGCCTGGGGTGCACACTTGGACGGCAGGTGCATTCAGGGCCATTGGAGCTCAAATCAAATACATCTGCACATCAACCAAAAAGAGATGCTAGCTGTTCAGCATTCTCTGACAGCTTTCAGACACCTCCTCTCCCTGGGGCCTCTAGTGATCAAAACAGACAACATCACAGTGACATGGTATATCAACAAGCAGGGAGGAACTCACTCTTATCCTCTCTGCAGACTCGCCATGACCCTTTGGCACACTGCTTCAGCCATGCAAATACACCTGCTAGCACAGTTCTTGCCAGGCTCCCTAAACTCTCTGGCAGACAACTTAAGCAGAAACCTGCTAGACCAGAGAACCTTCAACCTTCTAACCCAGAAATGAGGCACCTTTAATGTGGACCTCCTCTTTGCCTCCCACAACAGTCACCAGCTCAGCAAATTCTGCACCAAGGAACTTCACAGCAAGGCCTAGAAAGTGGATGCTCTGTCCTTCCAATGGGTAAACCTCTCAATGCAAACCCCCCTCTACCACTAATTTCAAGGGTACTGTTCAAAATAAGGGAGGAAAAACCAAGGGTAATTTTGATTGCCCCAGACTGGCCATGCCAGCACTGGTACCCACTGCTGCGCAGCCTTTCACCCCTGCCACCATGGCACCTACCTCAGATCCCAAATCTTCTGACTCGACTCAGAAGAATTGGGGAATGCATGCATCTGCATTTGCAGACCCTGAACCTGGTAGCCTGGCTTATACCCTGTCCTCTCCCCCAGCTGCCAGTCTAAGCAAACAAGTCCTGGTTGTTGTACGCGAGGCCAGATGCCCCAGCACTAGAATATTCTATGCTGACAAGTGGGAAAGGTTTTGCACCTGGATCCAGGCTGAAGGAGCTGAAACAGCACAGCCCTCCCTACCTCTCATCCTGGATTACCTAGCAGACCCTACTACACAGGGGCCTATCCTTCTCTTGTATTAAAATGTCTGTCTCTGCCATCTCTGCTCATTACAGCACAGAGCCACCTCTCTTCTCACACCCCTCTCATCGAACAGTTCCTAAGAGGAGCTAGCAATTTAAGGCCACCCAGAAGAGCTCCTACCCCAGCTTGGGACCTTATTTTGTGTTGGAAAAGCTCACCCTACTCCCCTTTGAGCCTGCAGCTTCAGCAGAGTTAAAATTCCTCTCTTGGAAAACAGCCTTGCTTCTGGCCATCACTTCAGCTAGAAGCATTTCAGAGCTACAAGCACTCCTAGCTGGAGAGCCCTTCATCATTTTCCATGCTGACAGTCTCTCCCTCAGGACTAACCCAACTTTCATGCCTGAAGTGGTGTTGTTTGTGGCTCTCAGCCAAATCGATTCATTTGCCCACCTTTTTCTCTAACCCACAAAACAAGGGGGAAAGAATTCTGCATTCTCTAGGTGTGCACAGACAGCTCAGATTCTACCTGGATAGGACTAAATCTTTTAGGAAAACTGAGCAATTGCCAGTCAGCTTTGCAGCAGGGGCAGAGGGCAAGGCCATACCCAAACAGTCGGTCTCCAAATGGATAGCACACTGCATCCATTTCTTCTATAAATACCACAGGAAACTGCCCCCTAAGGGGGTCAGGACGCATTCCACCAGGGCAGCCTCCACGTCTGCAGCTTTTCTCAGAGGAGTCCCCACCAGGGACATACTGGAGGCTGCAACATGGACTTCTGATCATACCTTCACCAAGCATTACCACCTGCCTATCCTCTCCAAATCCAGGACAGGTTTTGCAACTGCAGTTTTGCAGGGCATCCTAGCCAGCCCCCAGTCTTGACTGCTTCCACCCTTTTCTTCAGCTTTGGGAGTCAACCCAAGTGTGATGACTTCAACAGTGAAACACGAAGAACATAGTACAGTTGTGTACACTTACCATAAATGTAGATGTTAGTGCATTCTCAGTTGCAGTTCTGGTTTCCCACCCTCCACCACCCTTGTCTCTCTCTCCCTCACTCTTTTACAGGGAAGTTTTGGTATTTACTTTCTACTGGTGGTGTTCTTCCACCATAACCTTGCTCCCTATTTGGGGGCTCCTGACATTTGGGGCAAGAAAAACTGATGTAATGGTGTTGGCTGCCGGATTTTGTACCACTGATGACCTGACGTCGGTCCTGGAGCGACAGCAGCCAATGTAGAAATACTAAGCCTCTGGTATTCGGGCCAACTGAGGGTTACCCCTGTCCGGATGACCCAAGTATGGATGACCCAAGTATGATGACTGCAACAGTGAATACACTCTAACATGTACATTTATGGTAAGCGTACACAACTGTACTTTCATCTCCCCTGTTCCAAAGTTCCTTAGGAATTTCCCAGTTGACTTCCTTTGTTAGATCAGCTAGATCATCTCTGCTTCTGTTTCTAGGCCTAAAAAAATCTGTTAGGGAGTCCTCCACAGACAAAATATACTGCTTCTTCTCATCCTACTCCGGAACCCCTTCAGGCCAGAGCCAGTTTTCTGCAACTGTTGGCAGCCTCTTTCAAGTCTTACTCCTCCATCTCCATCTTTCTCTCTCTCTTCCAGTTTGGGCAAGGGTCATTCAGGACTCCTGGGTTCTGTGTATTATCCAACAAGGATACTTCATGACTTGGAAGACTCGTACTGCATTCATGGGTATTCCTCAGCCCCCCCTGCAAATAGCTCTTTCCAGAGGTTCTATCTCCGTTTCTTTGTCAAGGCACAATTCAGGATGTGCCTATATGGGTCACGGAGGCAGCGGGTTTTACTCGAGGATGTTTCTGGTTTCCAAAAAAAATGATTCTTGGAGACTAATCCTGGATCTATCCCACTTAAGCACTTTTCTAGAAGTGCCTTCTTTCCCACGTATTTACAAACTCTTCTCTGATTCTTCTCAATTTTACATGCCTTCTCTAGATATCAGAGATGCATATTTAAACATTTCCATTTCTCTTCTGTTCACTAATTTTTTACATTTCTCAGTGGGCTCCTTGCACTGTCAGTTGTCTGCCCTTGCCCTTTGTGAATACCCCTTAGGCAATGGAAAGAACAAAGTGCTTGGCCCCTGTGATTTGCTTTTGTGAGGGTCCAGGGTATTCAGGTATACACATACTTGGATGGTCTTCTTTTTTCTGGCTCCCTGTTAGAACAGATGTCTCTGAATCTGCAGGTTGGCAGTTTACCTTCTTCAAAGCTTGGGGTTCACTTCTTCACACCTTCTCACGATTATAGGTTCAGGGCAGACGTTATGATGGCTTTCCTTCCTTCTGTCAAGGTTCAGTCCCTCCTAGCCTTTCTGGAAAACCTTCTGCCTCTTCCTTCCATTACATACAGGGAGTTTCTAAGATGTCTGGAGTTCATGGCCTCCACAATTTCCATGTTACCCTTTGTAAAACTCCACATGAGGAAGTTTCAGTGGTTTCTAAAATCAGTCTGGACTCTGCATGCTCACCCCCTGGAGTTTTCATTTCTCTCCTCCCCTGCCTAAATACAGAGCTTCTGTGATGGGTTCAACCGCTAACTCTGAACTCGACTATTTCTTCTCTTGACCCAGGCATCTCAACATCTTTTAACAGATGCCTCAGATACAGGGTGGGGAGCAACATTTGCTTCCAAGAAGGTTCAAGGACATTGGTCACCTTCTCAAAGGAGAGAGCATATCCTCAAGGAAATGAGGGCTCTGATTCTGGCCTTATAAACCTTCCATCCTCTCTTTCAACCAGACCATTTGAAAATAGTTAGACAACACCAGTGTTCTCTGGTGTATCAACAAGCAGGGGGGACAAAGTCTTATCTACTTTGCGGGTTGCCTCTCAGGGCATGGAAGTTGGCAATTCAGTACAAGGTGACTTTTTTGCGGTTTACATCCCATCAGCTCGAAACACTGGCAGACAATACTGAGCAGGTTCATGACTCAATCCCCCAAATGGATGTTTCAAACGGACATGTTACTGGACTTGTTTAACCGCTGGGGTACTCCTCTTCTGGATCTATTTGCCTCCTTCTGAATAGACAACTTCCTCTATTCTGTGCCAGACTCCCACATCCTCTGGCGTGGAAAGTAGACAGCCTATCTTTCTTGTGGAAGGGGATGTTTCTTTCTGAATGAGAAAGAAGGGGGGGTATTAAAATACTGCTGAAGATTCAGCAGGAGCAACCAGAAATCTTGCTGTCTATTCCCTTTTGGCCAAGACAGCATTGGTTCCCTCTTCTTCATTTAGCCAAGGGCAAGCGTCACAAGTTACCTCACAGAATGGACCTGCTTACACAAAGCAAGGGATCTCTTGTTTCATCCACATCCGTCAACCCTACAGCTGACCCTCTGGATGATCAACTTTTTTTTTTACAGGACATGCTTAAGGTTTTGCAAGAGGCCAGTAAGCCCAGTACTAGAAAATCTTAGTTATCCATATGGAAGAGATTTTCCATCTGGTGTCTTTCCAGAAATCAGGATCCATTTATAGTGTGTATTCTTATAGTTTCTTTCTTGTGAGTTACTTGACAGTGGCTTGTCATCCTCTTCAGTGAAAACTCAATTGTGTGCTGGCATTATGTCCATCTTTAGCATCCAGGTTGGAGATGAAACGTTTTCTAAAACGTCCTACATACTAAACCTCCCAGGAAAATACTTCCTCCTCCTTTGGGTTTGAATTATGTCTCAGAGAAACTTACTGTAGCTCCTTTTGAGCTGCAGCTTCTGCTGCTTTGAGTTTCATTCTGCTTCTGTTAGCTTTGACATCTGCTAGGAGAGTTTCTGAGATTTGGGCTTTAATGGCATGCCCACCTTTCCTGTTTTTCCGCAAGGGCAGGGTTCATTACGTACCAATCCTTTTATGCCTAAGATAGTGAATGAGATGTTAATCTGTTCCTTTGCCTCAGTCCTCTAGTGAAAGGATCTTGCCTACTTTGGATGTACATAGATTCTACTTGCATAAGACTAAGGCTAAGTTGTCGGTCAGGAAATCTGATCAACTTTTTCTTTCCATCCCAGGGCTCTGGGTCTGTGCGTCTCTAAACACAGACTCATTCCACTAGACTGCTGCCTCAGGAGCATTCTTTAAAGGCCTGGACACTAACTCTATTTTAAAGGCTAATACATTGTCTTCTGTGCAGACTTTTACCAAACATTACAAGTTGGACAGTGTTTTCCAGATCTAGAGCAGAGTTTGCTAGAGGTATTCTTCATGGTTTGTTGAAAATTCCTCTGTACCAAGCTCCTCTGCCCCTTCCTCCTCCCAGGGTTCCAACTAAGCTTTGCTATTCTCCCACAAGTTAAGAATACTGCAGCATTGAATAGAAGGACATGGAATAGTTGTGTACAAGCTTACCAGAACCATAGATGTCCTCTTCTGTGTTGACGTATTCTGTCCCTCCCGCCTTCTCCCTACATCTTGTTTCTTCATTGGATGACTTATTTTAGTTCCTTAACTCTGGTGTTCCTTACGGGGTATTTCAGCTCTAAGATTTGTACATGCGGATGTTCTTTTATGGTTGACGGAGCATACGTGTGATGTGACACATACCTACAGTAGCTAAAAAGCTTTTGTATACTGGCCTGGACATCTGGTTGTTGGGTAGAGGACTTCCCACAGGCTGAGTACTGCAACATAGAAGAGAAGGACATCTATGGTTAATGGTAAGGTTTTACACAACTATTTTTTTTTATTTCTTATTGAGCAGTACTGTATGTAATTTGTATAACTTTAGCTCTCTGTGCCTTTTTGACGCTTGGGCATATTTGTTGGAGTTCTTATGTCTCCGTCCCCCTTCCCTTAGTTTTTGCTGTGTAGTGTACCGTTTCTTCTTAACTTCTCAAAAACACTTCAGAATTGATGCTGGTAATTCTATGGCAGCTTAATTATCTGGTGAGTGACCAGTGGTGGCTTGTATATCAGCATTAATACTGCTGCGATATTTTCATTGACAGATGAACCACTGAATGATGTAGTCATCCCTTGTTATGCTTTAGTTCTTTCTCACTCCCTGACTTGCTGTTGTGTGTGTTTTCTGTATCATTCATAATCTGTAACCTTCAGAAGTCTGAGGAGATTGCATAGTTGTCACTTTGTTGGTTCACTTGTATAGTTGGTCATCTGGTATCAGTTGCAGGAAGGACTGATATTCTCCAGGCCTTCAGAAGATTCATTGAGGAGCACAATCTAGTCCCAACAGAGGGAAGTTCACTGGGTTCATGCTAACCCCCTCCCATTGCTGTTTTAATCACTCACTCCCTATACTTGATGCCTCATTCCACTGCAGTGACTGCCAGATCCAGGGAGGTGGCAAAATGAAGGTTCTGGTTCTTCTGCCGCTGGAAGTGGTCGGGAAGATTTTCTCTGCATTCAAAAGCCTGGCGACATGGAACCACAGATGCTTGGTTGCAGAGAATTATTACCAAAGGTTATTCTATCCCCAATCTCTAACAAGGCTTCCCGATGTTCCACCCAATCAGCGACACCAATCTGTCTTAGAAGTTCAGAAGCTGCTAGAAAAGAGTCATCCAAGAAGTCCCACCAGACCAGGTAGGATCTGGATTTTACTCGAGGTTCTTTAGTGCCAAAAAAGATGACTGGAGACCTATTCTAGATCTTGGCCTTCTAAACAAATTTGTTCTACCGTCCAAATTCCGGATGGTCATGGTTCAGTCTAGAATTCCCTTTTTAGAGGAAATTGATTGGATGTGCTCGATAGGCCTTCAAGACGTGTATTGCCATGTAAAGATGGACAAATGCTCCAGAAAGTTTCTCCTCTTTCGGCTAGGTGCCAGTTACTTTCAGTTCAGAGTGCTGCCCTTTGGTCTCACCACAGCCCCCAGGGTGTTCAAATGTATGGCAGCAGTAACTGCTCACTTGAGACTGCATGGATTCCAGGGGTTTCCATATCTAGATGACTGACTCATCACCATTTCCACTAGGCATGTACTGCTTTAAGCAACAGAGTTCATTCTGCATTTGTTCATGCACCTGGGCATCAGTCAATCAAAATCTCAGTTAAGCCCCTCTCAAGATCTAGAATTCATAGGAGCTCGTCTGAACACCATTTCTTGTGTAGCCTCCCTTCCTCCGCACAGTTTACAGAAGATTAAATTCCAAGTGCATCCTTTTCTATGCAGAAACAAGTACCTGCACTACTAGTCCTTCAAGTGTTTGGTTCCATGACTGTGACAATCACTAGTCCCACTAGCGAGATTCCACATGTGGCCATTACAATGGCTTCTAGCATTACAATGGTCTGTTCTAACCCATCCAGTGAACTACCCCATAGTAATCGCCAGTTGCTGCAAAAAAAGACCTATCCTGGTAGATGGAATCCGAAGAAATCCTGTTAGGCCATCCATCCATTTGTCCCCTCCTCAACCCAAGGCCGTAATGACCATAGATGCCTCTCAGGTGGGGGTACATTATCTGGGAAGAACAATTCAAGGCACTTGGTCCCCGATAGAGGCCAGTCTGCATATCAATGCCCTGGATTTGAGGGCAGTGCTAGTAGCGTTGCAAGCCTTTCAATCTGTCCTCCCCTAGGAACCATCGCAATTCAGTCAGACGTGTCCGTAGCGTGGTACAACAAACAGGGGGAACCAAATCCTAGCCCCTGTGTCGAAAGTCCTCAATGTGGCAGTGGGCTATCTCCTCCAACCGCTTTTTGATAGCAGTGCATATCCCGGGGAGTTCAAACATAATAGTGGACAAACTGAGCAGATGTATTCTGCCTCACAAGTGGTCTGTCAATCCCAAAATAGCGAGGAGGATCTTTCATCGCTCGGGCCACATTTGCTGCAACTTTTTTGCATCATCCCAAAACAAGTGCAGAAGGTACTTTGTCCTAACTCCCCCATAGGGGGGAGTCACTGAGAGATGCTCTTCTCCTTGATTGGCCCCCGGGTCTCCTCTGTGCCCCCCCCCCTCTGATTCCACTTTTTCTCGAGAGCATCCAGGTTGAGAAGCAAAGTGATCCTCATTGCACGCTACTGGCCTTGACAAATTTGGTTCCGGTTCCTATAGCCGCATCTAGCTCACCATCCTTGGATTCTGGACCCAGTTCCAGACCTCCTGTTTTCACCCTTAGGGACTTGTACACACCAACCTTCAAAATTTCAAGCTGACAGCTTGGTTCCTGCAATTCTGCTAGTCACCAGGCATAATATACCTTCTCCAGTGTGAAAAATGTTGCTGGCTTTCCATATGCCATACACCAGGAAACTCTAACTTAGTAAGTTGAGATTTTAAACCTGGTCTTACAATAACAATCTCAACCATTTCTCTACAGTTTCATGCTATTCCTTTTAATCAAGGGGCTTCCCCCTCCACAATTGAAGTCCAATTAGCTTCCATCACTAACTTCCTTAATGGTTTCGGATGCATTCTTCTGATTTTACATAGATTATGTAAAGAGTCCAAAGGAATCCTGCATTTAAAGCCTCCATTTAGAGTCTCTACCTCCATGCGATCTTACCATTGTTCTTCAGTCACTGGTGCTTACTCCCTTTGAACAGGCAGCGATGTGCGACTTAGTTTCTCTCATGGAAAAAGATTTTCCTCATAGCTATAACTTCTGCAAGACGAGTTTCTGAAATACAGGCCTTATGCTCAAAACCCCCTTACTTAGTTTTCCATGAGGATAGAGTTTCACTCAAAACCAGTCCATCCTTTCTTCCGAAGGTGGTCAGAGTCCAACATAAACCAAACCATAGACTTGCCTGTTTTCTTTTTTTCCAGCAAAGGTGAATATTGCCTACATTTGCTGGATGTTCAGACAATTGCATTTCTATTTCAGCAGAACTAAAGAATTTTAGAAAATCAGAACAGTTTGCATCCTTTTCTGGCCCAACTTTAGGAAATTAGTTTTCAAAGTTACCTTGTCAAAAGAGATTGCATTACTTGCATATTTAATAAGAATCTCAAGTTACCTATGCCTGTGAGAGCGCCTTCCACCAGATCAATGGCCACTTGAGTGGTTTCCCATTCCAAAGCTTTCATGAATGAAATATGCACAGCAGCAACGTGGGCTACTCTACATACCTTTTATTACTTATTACAAATTGGATCTGGTCTCCAGGAGAAGAGCTTCCTTTGTTTCTATGGTTCTCAGGAATATCTTTCCATAGGGCCACCCAGGATCTAAAGTAGCTGGGGACTCTGTCCCAAGACTCAAGAATAGATTAAGATTGACAACATCAGATAAAGAAGTTGCGATGTTCATCATGTTTCACTGTTGCAGTCATGACTGTAGGGTTCTCCCCTGCCGGCAGGCAGTCCTCGGTCTGCCAGAATCCCAAAGTCTGGGTCCGGCGTCTGCTGTGAAACCATGCTCCCTGACGTCAGAGCACCAGGAGTACAAAGCTGACAGCCGATGCCATTTTCTCCAGTCTTTCTTGCCGTGCAGTGATAGCAGTTTGCATGTGCCAGTCGGCTGACTCCTGACTATTTTTTCTGATAAACTTCAGTCCGAAGACTTTCTTCTCCCCTCAAAGCTAAGTACCCCGTTGGGGAAACTTTTTCTTGCTCCAGTCCGATGTCAGAAAAAGTTAATTGCATTTCATGTGGGAAGCAAATACCTCATAAGGATTCTCATTCTTACTATATTCCTTGCTTAGGCTCTGACCACGACGTAGCTAGTTGTTGGTTTTGTGCTAGATTCAATCAACGTACAATTAAACGGAACGATTTTGCTTTTCATTACTTCGGTAGGCGCTTTAACTACAAAATGTCGTCTGATACGGTTCCGGCTACTTGAGTTCACAAACGTCACAAGGATAAAGACAGGCCTCCGAGGTCCAAATCTGATGATAGCGCACAAGCGGAGCCAGCTTCAGCCGTCGTCAGTGAGGCGCTTTTGCAGCCCCTGTCGTCGGCCATTTCAGAACCGATGGCCGAAACGGACTCTCATGGGGAGCCAACCAGGCCTTTAAATATCTCTTGCAGGACCTTCGGATGGGTCCAGAGCCGCTGTGCAGGTACCGGCTTCAAAAGGGGTTTTCAGGCCTACTCAGCTTCTAATAAAGGCAAAGACTCCTTTTAAATCAAAGACTGCAACACAGGCCTCTTCTGAACCGGCTCCCAAGTCGCAGAAACAGTTACTCAAGATGGCGGAGGATTTACTTACTATGATTATGGGTTCACATCCCCCTCCAGATAAAAGGCCAAGGCAGGATGTTTATTATGATTCCTCTGATCAGGCTTCTGTTTCTTCAGTTTCTTCTGACCAGGAATATTCTTTCCCTCCTTATGAGGATTCTGATGCTGAGGAATCCATTCCTTCAGCTTCTCCCCCTGAGGATTTCTCTTTTGGGGAAACTTTGCATGAAATGAGGGAACATTTCCACTGGGAAGGACAGGAGTATTCGGAATCTAAGAAAAGACTAAGGGATTTTCTTCTTCTCCCCCAACATAGACCCCTGGCTATTCCTCCTGTTTTGGATATTGTGGATGATGCTTTTTCGGAAGCTAACTTAACCCCTGACTCTCTTCCTCCTGCTCCTGTCAAGCCTGATAGATATTACAGGGTTCCTGATTCCTACCAGTTTTTATACAAGAACCCTACTGCTGACCCTGAAACCATTTCTCAGGGTCCTAAGGGAGTTGAGGCCGCTTCTGCCAAAAATCCCATTCCCACTGAAAAGGATTCTAGATCTTTAGAAAGATGGGGCAAAAAAGTGTACACTTCTCTACTTTGTCCATTAGGGCTTTAAACTGTCAGTTTCATATGCTGAAATACCAGCAATTTCTCTTGTCTGTTTTAAAACAAAAGCTTACTTCCATTTCTGCCTGTGCAGATATGGAATTGCATGACTTATTGCATGCCACTGAGCAAGTTGGGAAGCATGGTTTACACTGTGGATTTGATGCCTTGGAGGCTTCTTGTAGGGCTGCTGCCTCCGGCACAGTCATTAGAAGGCATGCATGGCTAAAGGAACAAAATTTGCCTGAGCAAGTAAAAGCTAAATTATTGGATGCTCCTGTTCAGTATAATGTTTTGTTTGGATCAAAAGCTGAAGAGGTGATTAAAAAGATGGAGGATAAGGTGAAATCCATGCAAACAGTTAGATTTCTTACAAGTACAGCCACCAAGATTTAGCAGAAATTGGCCTTCTAAAAATTGGTCCTTTCCCACTTCAGACAGGCCTCAGAGGGGTAGATATAGACTCTCCAGAGGAAGGCCTCAAACACAAGGTTCTTATAGACCAAGACAGTGGACTGCTTCCACCCCTAGGGGAGGAGAGGACAGGTCACAAACTCGTAGGAAACAAACTCAATGACTCCCTCTGTTGGGCTGCAGGAACTTCTTGCCTGGAAGCCCCTCTCAGAGGAAAACTCTCTCTTTTTTTATCAAAATTGGACTCCTATAACCGAAGACAAGTGGGTTCTGGATGTGGTTTTAAGAGGTTACAAATTCCATTTTCATACCCTGCCAAGGCCAAGTGGATGGCCAGACCTTCCAAAACATCAATGGACAGAGGCCTTAAACCAGGTGGAAGCTCTTTTGGCTATGAAAGCCATAGAACTGGTTCCACTTTCAGAGATGGGACAAGGTTTTTACTCGAGGCTCTTTCTAGTCCCCAGGAAGCAAAACTCATGGAGACCCCTTCTGGATCTGTCAGTCTTGAACACCTTTCTAGAGATTCCAAAATTCAAGATGCTTACTCTACAGCAGCTACTTCTAATGCTGTCCAAAGATGCTTGGATGGTAACTTTGGATTTAAATGAGGCATATTTACACATTCCCACCAGGCAGGAATGCAGAAAATACCTCTGGTTCAAGGCTGGATCGAGGCACTTTCAATTCTCTGCGCTGCCCTTTGGATTGTCTACTGCACCCAGGGTCTTCACCAAATGCCTGGCTCCAGTAGTAGCTTACTGCAGACTCAAGAGAATTCAAATTTATCTGGACGATTGTCTAATTCAGGCAGACAGCAAGGATGTCTTACTCCAGCATCTAGAATTTGTTCAGAACCTCCTCAAGTTCCTGGGATTCTCTGTAAACAAAGTCAAATTTGACACCCTCACAACAGATAACTTTTCTGGGTGCTCTTCTAAACACCACAACCCAGATGGCATTTCTGACATCCGAAAAAAAATTACAGCTGGCTTCAACTTTCAAAACCTTGGCAACTTTAACTCCGCTATCTGCAAGGAGATTCCTGCAGGCTTTGGGTTACATGGCCTCCTGCATCCTTCTCCGTCTTGCCTTGCCTTCAAAAGGAATTTCTTTGGTGGTCAAGGGCATGTACTCTAAACAAAGGGAAACCCTTCTGTCTGCCTCCTGCCACTCAGATTCTAACCACGGACGCCTCGGATTATGCTTGGGGAGCCCATTTTCAGGGCAACTGTCTGCAGGGTCTTTGGACAAAGGATCAGAAGCACCTGCATATCAATTTAAAGGAAATGTTAGCCGTTCAG